>NC_088234.1:9337598-9355098 GCF_036934945.1 Oncorhynchus masou masou
GACCGTCCCAGTTAGAGGGCCCTCTCTGCTGACCGTCCCAGTTAGAGGCCCCTCTCTGCTGACCGTCCCAGTTAGAGGCCCCTCTCTGCTGACCGTCCCAGTTAGAGGCCCCTCTCTGCTGACCGTCCCAGTTAGAGATAGAAACATTTAAACTGACAGCGCCACCAGGAGCACAGCAGATGAGTGTGATGCAAGACGACACTGACAGAGAACCACAGAGAACCAGAGTACCAGAAAACCACAGAGTACCAGAGACCCACAGAGAACCACAGAGAACCAGAGTACCAGAAAACCACAGAGTACCAGAGAACCACAGAGAACCACAGAGTACCAGAGAACCACAGAGAACCAGAGAACCACAGAGAACCACAGAGAACCAGAGTACCAGAAAACCACAGAGAACCAGAGAACCACAGATAACCAGTGAACCACAGAGAACCACAGAGAACCAGAGAACCACAGAGAACCAGAGAAGCACAGAGTACCAGAGAACCACAGAGAAGCACAGAGAACCAGAGTACCAGAAAAACCACAGAGTACCAGAGAACCACAGAGTACCAGAGACCCACAGAGTACCAGAGAAGCACAGAGAACCAGAGAAGCACAGAGTACCAGAGAGGCACAGAGAACCACAGTGTACCACAAAGAACCAGAGAACCAGAACGAACCAGAGAAGCACAGAGAACCATTGAGAACCAGAGAACCACAGAGTACCAGAGAACCACAGAGTACCAGAGAACCACAGAGTACCAGAGAGAACCACAGAGTACCAGAAAGAGTATCAGAGAACCACAGAGTACCAGAGAGAGTATCAGAGAACCACAGAGTACCAGAGAACCACAGAGTACCAGAGAGAGTATCAGAGAACCACAGAGTACCAGAGAGAGTATCAGAGAACCACAGAGTACCAGAGAGAGTATCAGAGAACCACAGAGTACCAGAGAGAGTATCAGAGAACCACAGAGTACCAGAGAACCACAGAGTACCAGAGAGAGTATCAGAGAACCACAGAGTACCAGAGAGAGTATCAGAGAACCACAGAGTACCAGAGAACCACAGAGTACCAGAGAGAGTATCAGAGAACCACAGAGTACCAGAGAGAGTATCAGAGAACCACAGAGTACCAGAGGTACTGATCATTAAAGATCCCATGGGACTTATCGTAAGAGTAGGGGTGTTAACCCCGGTGTCCTGGCTAAATTCCCAATCTGGCCCTCAAACCATCACGGTCACCAAATCATCCCCAGTTTATAATTGGCTCATTCATCCCCCTCCTCTCCCCTGTAACTATTCCCCAGGATGTTGCTGCAAATGAGAACGTGTTCTCAGTCAACTTACCTGGTAAAATAACGGATAAATAAGAGAACCACAGAGAACCAGAGTACCACAGAAAACCAGAGTACCAGAGAACCATAGAGAACCAGAGTACCAGAGAACCATAGAGAACCAGAATACCACAGAGTACCAGAGAACCATAGAGAACCAGAGTACCACAGAGTACCAGAGAACCATAGAGAACCAGAGAACCACAGAGTACCACAGAGAACCAGAGTACCACAGAGAACCAGAGTACCACAGAGAACCATAGAGAACCAGAGTACCACAGAGAACCAGAGAACCATAGAGAACCAGAGTACCACAGAGTACCAGAGTACCACAGTACCAGAGAACCATAGAGAACCAGAGTACCACAGAGTACCAGAGTACCACAGCGAACCAGAGTACCATAGAGAACCAGAGTACCATAGAGAACCAGAGTACCACAGAGAACCAGAGTACCAGAGAACCATAGAGAACCAGAGTACCACAGAGAACCAGAGTACCATAGAGAACCAGAGTACCATAGAGAACCAGAGTACCAGAGTACCACAGAGAACCAGAGTACCATAGAGAACCAGAGTACCATAGAGAACCAGAGTACCACAGAGAACCAGAGTACCATAGAGAACCAGAGTACCATAGAGAACCAGAGTACCATAGAGAACCAGAGTACCACAGAGTACCAGAGTACCACAGAGAACCAGAGTACCACAGAGAACCAGAGTACCAGAGAACCAGAGTACCATAGAGAACCAGAGTACCAGAGAACCAGAGTACCATAGAGAACCAGAGTACCATAGAGAACCAGAGTACCATAGAGAACCAGAGTACCTGAGAACCACAGAGAACCACAGAGTACCAGAGAGTACCAGAGTACCAGAGAACCAGAGAACCACAGAGTACCAGAGAACCACAGAGTACCAGAGTACCAGAGAACCAGAGAACCACAGAGTACCAGAGAACCACAGAGTACCAGAGAACCACAGAGTACCAGAGAACCACAGAGTACCAGAGAACCACAGAGTACCAGAGAACCAGAGAGTACCACAGGTGTGCTTCAGTAGCTTCAACCTGATCGCCGCGGAGCTGGAACAGGGTGTGGGGAAGTATAATAACATGTAATATTACCTGCGTGGAAGGTGCTGCGGATGGCCACCCCCCGGGAGAAGTTGGTCCGGTCCGTCACCGCGGAGCTGCTGATGTTGTGGGCTGAGGGGGACGCGCCAGGTGGTCTCTGGTGGGGAGTGCTGTTAGGAGACGGAGAGAGGTGAAGACGGAGAGGAGGGGTGGATTAGAGTAGTGAACTTGTATATAAACATTTGGATCGCACACACACACACACTCACACTCACACACACACTCACACTCACACTCACACTCACACTCACACTCACACTCACACTCACTCGGGGACAGATACATATTTATTCCGTTCTAGACTACCCCTCCATCACAGTAATAGATTTGGCACCACAGGTGTGAAGGACTTGGCTCTGACCAACGTTGGAGGGTAGCAGCCGTTATTATTTTTAATTTAACCAGGCAAGTCAGTTAAGAACAAATCCCTATTTACAATGACAGCCTAGGAACGGTGGGTTAACTGCCTCGTTCAGGGACAGAACGACAGATTTTTACATCGTCAGCTCGGGGATTCAATATAGCAACCTTTCGGTTACTGGCCCAACGCTCTAATCACTAGGCGACCTGCCGCCCCATTATGCTACATTCTGTTATGTAGCCGTGTGTGTGTGTGTGTGTGTCTGTCCCTAGAGTGTGTGTGTCTGTCCCCAGAGTGAGTGTGTGTGTCTGTCCCCAGAGTGAGTGTGTGTGTGTGTGTCTGTCCCCAGAGTGAGTGTGTGTGTGTGTCTGTCCCCAGAGTGAGTGTGTGTGTGTGTCTGTCCCCAGAGTGTGTGTGTGTGTGTGTGTCTGTCCCCAGAGTGAGTGTGTGTGTGTGTCTGTCCCCAGAGTGAGTGTGTGTGTGTGTGTCTGTCCCCAGAGTGAGTGTGTGTGTGTCTGTCCCCAGAGTGTGTGTGTGTGTGTGTGTGTGTGTGTGTGTGTGTCTGTCCCCAGAGAGTGTGTGTGTGTGTGTCTGTCCCCAGAGAGTGTGTGTGTGTCTGTCCCCAGAGTGAGTGTGTGTGTGTGTGTGTCTGTCCCCAGAGAGTGAGTGTGTGTGTGTGTCTGTCCCCAGAGAGTGTGTGTGTGTGTGTGTCTGTCCCCAGACAGTGTGTGTGTGTGTGTGTCTGTCCCCAGAGTGAGTGTGTGTGTGTGTCTGTCCCCAGAGTGAGTGTGTGTGTCTGTCCCCAGAGTGAGTGTGTGTGTGTGTGTCTGTCCCCAGAGTGAGTGTGTGTGTGTGTGTGTCTGTCCCCAGAGTGTGTGTGTGTGTGTGTGTCTGTCCCCAGAGAGTGTGTGTGTGTGTGTGTCTGTCCCCAGAGTGTGTGTGTGTGTCTCCTAATGTTTAGATAAACGAGTTCTGATTGGCTGGGCCAATCGTATAATGAAGTTATCTACCACAGTCATACAGGCCAACCGCTACGGTCGGCTAAAGAAGTTATATCTACCACAGTCATACAGGCCTACCGCTATGGTCGGATAATGTAGTTATATCTACCACAGTCATACAGGCCTACCGCTATGGTCGGATAATGTAGTTATATCTACCACAGTCATACAGGCCTACCGCTATGGTCGGATAATGTAGTTATATCTACCACAGTCATACAGGCCTACCGCTATGGTCGGATAATGTAGTTATATCTACCACAGTCATACAGGCCTACCGCTATGGTCGGATAATGTAGTTATATCTACCACAGTCATACAGGCCTACCGCTATGGTCGGATAATGTAGTTATATCTACCACAGTCATACAGGCCTACCGCTACGGTCAGATAATGAAGTTATATCTACCACAGTCATATAGGCCTACCGCCACGGTCGGATAATGTAGTTATATCTACCACAGTCATACAGGCCTACCGCCACGGTCGGATAATGAAGTTATATCTACCACAGTCATACAGGCCTACCGCCACGGTCGGATAATGAAGTTATATCTACCACAGTCATACAGGCCTACCGCCACGGTCTGTTTGTCTAAGGGGACACTACGGCTTTTTAAAATGCCAACAAGACACAAAAACCTTTTCTGTTGCCAGTTTGGAAGCGCCACTGAATGGGTCCTTCACTTGGCATGTATATATGAATGGTGCTTCTGAAGCGGGACCAACGTCCACCTCTTGGCATTACGGCTCGAAAGGATGCACATTTTTCCAAATGAAATTCAGATTTTTCATTTTCGTAGCAGGTTAGGAGAACTTCAGCAGGCGGTTGACAAAAGCGGGATCCCTTCTAGCCATGACTGTCACGAGGTGACCAGAACTGTCAATAAAAATAATCTCGAGGTGCCTGCGAGCAGACCACTCTCTCCTTAAACAGTAAGTATGGAAATGTCTTAACCAAGACATTTAGAAGAAAGAAAACAAATCTTCTGCTAGAAATCGACCCCCAAGATTCAGTATTTTTGGAATGGATGAGACTGATTAGTTGCTGTACTTCAAGAACACAACAACAACAAAAAGAACAACAACAAAGAAAAAGTTTCCATTAAGGATTTTTCTTAACGTTAAGCATCCCAATTTAATTTAAACTTTCACAACCCTACTCCAAACCTCTTGTCAATAATTTGCGAATCCAATCTTGTATGCCATTATAAGACGTTGTCTGAATCACTAAAAATGGACTGTCGCTCACCAAAAGAAGACAACCGCATTGGTATCAATTTATTTCTAAATGTATCAACTTCAAATGTCCCTGTATATATTAATTAAGGAACACCTAACTTTACAAGACTCACGCTACAAATTCCAAGGGTACATCTTTCAGATACAAAAGAACCAACTGACTGGAATAATGTTTCTTAAACAAATCAGGGCAAAATCACAGTGAATTTAAGAAATACGTTTTTCAAATGTTCAGAACAAACTGTAAGCTAATAGAAACATCACCATGTTAAGATATTAGTAAATATGTATATATTATTTCGGTACTTAGTTGTATTAGTAGTTGTAGCCGAGGTTCAAATATATATTTGGACACTTGAAAGCGAGATTGTGCATCTCAAGAGATTTCATTCTCCAAGATGTCAAATAAGATAGATACTACGGTACGACTGGGTCAATCTGGCGTTGGTTGGGTGAGAGGACAGATGTTACAACATGGAAGCATTGATCATTCAATCAGAAAACTCCCTCCCTTCACTGTCTCAATTGCTTGCATCCAATCTCCTCGTCTTCTTCTGAAAACCCAATGGAGAAGAAGGTCAGAAGGGGTGGGGACCTTCTCCAATATGGTTGAGGAGGCGAGGAATCACCAAAAGACAAATTGAGAAAGAGCACACCAAGGGTTTATACATTTCCCACTGTCCCTCCTTCTCCACTGTCCCTCCCTCCCTCCTTCTCCACTGTCCCTCCCTCCCTCCCTCCCTCCTTCTCCACTGTCCCTCCCTCCTTCTCCACTGTCCCACCTTCTCCACTGTCCCTCCCTCCCTCCTTCTCCACTGTCCCTCACCTCCCTCCTTCTCCACTGTCCCTCCCTCCCTCCTTCTCCACTGTCCCTCCATCCCTCTCCACTGTCCCTCCCTCCTTCTCCTTTGTCCATCCCTCCATCCCTCCCTCCCTCTCTTTCCTCTCCACTGTCCGTCCCTCCCTCCCTCTCCTTTGTCCATCCCTCCATCCCTCCCTCCCTCCCTCTCTTTCCTCTCCACTGTCCGTCCCTCCATCCCTCTCCTTTGTCCATCCCTCCATCCCTCCCTCCCTCTCTTTCCTCTCCACTGTCCGTCCCTCCCTCCCTCTCCTTTGTCCATCCCTCCCTCCCTCTCTTTCCTCTCCTCTGTCTGTCTCTCCCTCTCCTTTGTCCATCCCTCCATCCCTCCCTCCCTCTCTTTCCTCTCCACTGTCCGTCCCTCCCTCCCTCTCCTTTGTCCATCCCTCCATCCCTCCCTCCCTCTCTTTCCTCTCCTCTGTCCGTCTCTCCACTCTTCCTGCTTCTGAAAAACCATCCTCAATTTCTCTTTCCATCCCCCTCGCTCTCCCTCCCTCTCGAACTCCAGACCCGGGGTTTCTGGGAGGGGGTCTAGCAGGGTGTAGTAAGGGGGTTAGAGGCCACTTGCCTGGGCCGGTGGTGCAGTGCGTGGAAGTCAGGGCCGGGAGGCGGACAGGGGTGGTTGGAGGTGGACAGGGACTTGTGTTGGCGGGGACGGGAGGAAGAGGAGGAAGAGGAGAGGATGGCAGCAGCAGACGAGGTGGAGGCTCGGGACCCGGGGGTGTTCAGGCTGGTAGGGGGAGGGGAGCGCCCGCCCGACACACACACACACACACACACACACATGCATGACAGGAGTGTGTGAGGGCGGGCAGGGCGTGGATGGGATAAGCATGGTTAGGAGCAGCAAAACCTAACACTTTCAGCATAGGGGAGGGAGAGAAGGGGAGGGAGAGAAGGGGAGGGAGAGAAGGGGAGGGAGAGAAGGGGAGGGAGAGAAGGGGAGTGAGAGAAGGGGAGGGAGAGAAGGAGAGAAGGGGAGTGAGAGAAGGGGAGGGAGAGAGAAGGGGAGGGAGAGAAGGGGAGGGGGAGAAGGGGAGAAGGGGAGGGAGAGAAGGGGGGGAGAGAAGGGGAGGGAGAGAAGGGGGGAGAGAAGGGGAGGGAGAGAAGGGAGAGGGGGGGAGGGGAGAAGGGGAGAAGGGGAGGGGGAGAAGGGGAGGGAGAGAAGGGGAGGGAGAGAAGGGGGAGGGAGAGAAGGGGGAGGGAGAGAGAAGGGGAGGGAGAGAAGGAGAGAAGGGGAGGGAGAGAAGGGGAGGGAGAGAAGGAGAGAAGGGGAGGGAGAGAAGGGGAGGGAGAGAAGGAGAGAAGGGGAGGGAGAGAAGGGGAGGGAGAGAAGGGGAGGGAGAGAAGGGGAGGGAGAGAAGGGGAGGGAGAGAAGGGGAGGGAGAGAAGGAGAGAAGGGGAGTGAGAGAAGGGGAGGGAGAGCGGTGGGAAGGGTAAGCGAGGAAGAGAGAGGAGAGGACAGGAATAAAAGAGTAGAAATAGACTAACAAATACAGGGGAGCAGAAGTAGAGAGTTGTTGACAAGAGCTTAAACACACACACACACACACAGAGAAAGAGAGGAGGTTCAATGGAGGTCAAAGCAACAGACTGCTGATTACATAGTGACAGAACAGCCATACATAGCCAAAAGAAGAGGACAGACAGACAGACAGGGATTAGCATGGCTTGTGGTGGGGAAATAACTGTATTTATTCAGGCTGAGGACTGGAGGTTGTGTGTGGAGACGACTAGAGGGAGGGAGGTAGTGTGTGTGGAGACGACTAGAGGGAGGGAGGTAGTGGAGACGACTAGAGGGAGGGAGGTAGTGTGTGTGGAGACGACTAGAGGGAGGGAGGTAGTGGAGACGACTAGAGGGAGGGAGGTAGTGTGTGTGGAGACGACAAGAGGGAGGGAGGTAGTGGAGACGACTAGAGGGAGGGAGGTAGTGTGGAGACGACTAGAGGGAGGGAGGTAGTGGAGACGACTAGAGGGAGGGAGGTAGTGGAGACGACTAGAGGGAGGGAGGTAGTGTGGAGACGACTAGAGGGAGGGAGGTAGTGTGGAGACGACTAGAGGGAGGGAGGTAGTGGAGACGACTAGAGGGAGGGAGGTAGTGTGTGTGGAGACGACTAGAGGGAGGGAGGTAGTGGAGACGACTAGAGGGAGGGAGGTAGTGTGTGTGGAGACGACTAGAGGGAGGTAGTGTGTGTGGAGACGACTAGAGGGAGGGAGGTAGTGTGGAGACGACTAGAGGGAGGGAGGTAGTGTGGAGACGACTAGAGGGAGGGAGGTAGTGGAGACGACTAGAGGGAGGGAGGTAGTGTGGAGACGACTAGAGGGAGGGAGGTAGTGTGGAGACGACTAGAGGGAGGGAGGTAGTGGAGACGACTAGAGGGAGGGAGGTAGTGTGTGTGGAGACGACTAGAGGGAGGTAGTGTGTGTGGAGACGACTAGAGGGAGGTAGTGTGTGTGGAGACGACTAGAGGGAGGGAGGTAGTGTGTGTGGAGACGACTAGAGGGAGGGAGGTAGTGTGGAGACGACTAGAGGGAGGGAGGTAGTGTGTGTGGAGACGACTAGAGGGAGGGAGGTTGTGTGTGGAGACGACTAGAGGGAGGGAGGTAGTGTGTGGAGACGACTAGAGGGAGGGAGGTAGTGTGTGGAGACGACTAGAGGGAGGGAGGTAGTGTGGAGACGACTAGAGGGAGGGAGGTAGTGTGTGTGGAGACGACTAGAGGGAGGGAGGTAGTGTGTGTGGAGACGACTAGAGGGAGGGAGGGAGGTAGTGTGGAGACGACTAGAGGGAGGGAGGGAGGTAGTGTGGAGACGACTAGAGGGAGGGAGGTAGTGTGGAGACGACTAGAGGGAGGGAGGTAGTGTGGAGACGACTAGAGGGAGGGAGGTAGTGTGGAGACGACTAGAGGGAGGGAGGTAGTGTGGAGACGACTAGAGGGAGGTTGTGTGTGTGGAGACGACTAGAGGGAGGGAGGGAGGTTGTGTGGAGACGACGAGAGGGAGGGAGGTAGTGTGTGGAGACGACTAGAGGGAGGTAGTGTGTGTGGAGACGACTAGAGGGAGGTAGTGTGTGTGGAGACGACTAGAGGGAGGTAGTGTGTGGAGACGACTAGAGGGAGGTAGTGTGTGTGGAGACGACTAGAGGGAGGTAGTGTGTGGAGACGACTAGAGGGAGGTAGTGTGTGTGGAGACGACTAGAGGGAGGGAGTGTGTGGAGACGAATAGAGGGAGGGAGTGTGTGTGGAGACGACTAGAGGGAGGGAGTGTGTGGAGACAACTAGAGGGAGGGAGTGTGTGGAGACGACTAGAGGGAGGTAGTGTGTGTGGAGACGACTAGAGGGAGGGAGTGTGTGTGATCTTTACGATCTTATGATCTTCACAGTTAATATTCCATCACTGATCCCTTTATACAGAGAGAGAGAGAGACAGACAGACAGAGAGATGGGAGGGAGGGAGGGAGGGACACACAGACAGACAAGAGAGATGGGAGGGAGGGAGGGAGGGAGGGAGGGAGGGAGGGAGGGAGGGAGGGAGGGAGGGGAGAGAGACACACAGACAGACAGAGAGATGGGAGGGAGGTAGGGAGGGGGGAGAGAGAGACACAGACAGACAGAGAAATGGGAGGGAGGGAGGGACACACAGACAGACAGATGGGAGGGAGGGAGAAGAGAGGGAGGGAGGGGGAAGAGAGGGAGGGAGTGGGGAAGGGGGAGAAGAGGGAGGGAGAGGGAAGGAAGGGAGGGGGAGGGAGGGGGAGAGGGGGAAGGGGGAGAAGAAAGGGAGGGAGTGGGGAAGGGGAGAAGAAAGGGAGGGAGTGGGGAAGGGGAGAAGAAAGGGAGAGAGGGGGGAAGGGGGAGAAGAAAGGGAGGGAGTGGGGAAGGGGGAGAAGAAAGGGAGAGAGGGGGGAAGGGGGAGAAGAAAGGGAGGGAGTGGGGAAGGGGAGAAGAAAGGGAGAGAGGGGGAAGGGGGAGAAGAAAGGGAGGGAGTGGGGAAGGGGGAGAAGAAAGGGAGGGAGTGGGGAAGGGAGGGAGTGGGGAAGGGAGGGAGGGAGGACAACTCCACACTGTATTTAGGTTAATGACATGACATGGGATGTTCCAAAACGCCACCC
Source organism: Oncorhynchus masou masou (assembly GCF_036934945.1). Classification (NCBI taxonomy): domain Eukaryota; kingdom Metazoa; phylum Chordata; class Actinopteri; order Salmoniformes; family Salmonidae; genus Oncorhynchus; species Oncorhynchus masou. The sequence goes on from NC_088234.1 coordinate 9,347,628, forward strand.
TATTCCCTATATAGTGCACTACTTTAGACCAGGGCCCACTAAACAGCGGGTCGGGTGCCGTTTGGGACACACACACATATCAAATCAACATTGAAAGAGTCACTTAAATCCCTTTAAGTCTAATGACACCTTATTCCCTATATAGTGCACTTCTATAGACCATGAGCCATGGAGGGTTAGTGCTCTATGGAGGGTTAGTGCTCCATGGAGGGTCAGGGTTAGTGCTCCATAGAGGGTTAGTGCTCCATAGAGGGTTAGTGCTCCATAGAGGGTTAGTGCTCCATAGAGGGTTAGTGTTAGTGCTCCATAGAGGGTTAGTGCTCCATAGAGGGTTAGTGCTCCATAGAGGGTTAGTGCTCCATAGAGGGTTAGTGCTTCATAGAGGGTTAGAGTTAGTGCTCCATAGAGGGTTAGTGCTCCATAGAGGGTTTGTGCTCCATAGAGGGTTAGTGCTCCATAGAGGGTTAGTGCTCCATAGAGGGTTAGTGCTCCATAGAGGGTTAGAGTTAGTGCTCCATAGAGGGTTAGAGTTAGTGCTCCATAGAGGGTTAGAGTTAGTGCTCCATAGAGGGTTAGAGTTAGTGCTCCATAGAGGGTTAGTGTTAGTGCCCCATAGAGGGTTTGTGTTAGTGGTCCATGGAGGGTTAGTGGTCCATAGAGGGTTAGTGCTCCATAGAGGGTTAGTGCTCCATAGAGGGTTAGTGCTCCATAGAGGGTTCGTGCTCCATAGAGGGTTCGTGCTCCATAGAGGTTTAGTGCTCCATGGAGGGTTAGTGTTAGTGCTCCATGGAGGGTTAGTGTTAGTGCTCCATGGAGGGTTAGTGTTAGTGCTCCATAGAGGGTTAGTGCTCCATAGAGGGTTAGTGCTCCATGGAGGGTTAGTGCTCCATGGAGGGTTAGTGCTCCATAGAGGGTTAGTGCTCCATAGAGGGTTAGTGCTCCATGAAGGGTTAGTGCTCCATAGAGGGTTAGTGCTCTATAGAGGGTTAGTGCTCCATGGAGGGTTAGTGCTCCATGGAAGGTCAGGGTTAGTGCTCCATAGAGGGTTAGGGTTAGTGCTCCATGGAGGGTTAGTGCTCCATGGAGGGTTGGTGCTCCATGGAGGGTTAGTGCTCCATGGAGGGTTAGTGCTCCATGGAGGGTTAGTGCTCCATGGAGGGTTAGTGCTCCATGGAGGGTTAGTGCTCCATGGAGGGTTAGTGCTCCATGGAAGGTCAGGGTTAGTGCTCCATGGAGGGTTAGGGTTAGTGCTCCATGGAGGGTTAGGGTTAGTGCTCCATGGAGGGTTAGTGCTCCATAGAGGGTTAGGGTTAGTGCTCCATAGAGGGTTAGTGCTCCATGGAGGGTTAGTGCTCCTTGGAGGGTTAGTGCTCCATAGAGGGTTAGGGTTAGTGCTCCATAGAGGGTTAGTGCTCCATGGAGGGTTAGTGCTCCATGGAGGGTTAGTGCTCCATAGAGGGTTAGTGCTCCATGGAGGGTTAGGGTTAGTGCTCCTGATCATAAGTAGTGTACTACAGAGGGAATAAGGTGTCATTTAAATGATGAAGCATGATAACCAGGGCGGAGAGCACTTCCACATTAGGTGAAACATACAATTCATAGATTTACAATCAAAACATTTTATGAGAATCGTTTTAAAACGTGTCTGTTTAAGATGATCGTTTTCTAACAACGACGTCAATATGAAGTAAACTATTCAAAATAATGTGATTTGATTTCTATGATTCCAACGGGAAGAATTCACTGACTCAAACTCCAACCGTGGTTACTCCATAGTGGACACATACAGCCTATGGCAGGTTGAAGTGTGTGTGTGTATGAGTCTGTGTGTATGTGTCTGTGTGTTTGTGCGTGCGTTCATCTGTTTTAGCGAGTGAAGAGAACTGACAGTCGGAACGTTAGAGAGACAGCTAGTTGGCAGGGAGGGGCAGCAGAGTACCGGCAGGGAGGGACAGTAGAGTACCGGCAGGGAGAGACAGTAGAGTACCGGCAGGGAGAGACAGTAGAGTACCGGCAGGGAGAGACAGTAGAGTACCGGCAGGGAGAGACAGTAGAGTACCGGCAGGGAGAGACAGTAGAGTACCGGCAGGGAGAGACAGTAGAGTACCGGCAGGGAGAGACAGTAGAGTACCGGCAGGGAGAGACAGCAGGGTACCGGCAGGGAGGGACAGCAGGGTACCGGCATGGAGAGACAGTAGAGTATCGGCAGGGAGAGACAGCAGAGTACCGGCAGGGAGAGACAGTAGAGTATCGGCAGGGAGAGACAGTAGAGTACCGGCAGGGAGGGACAGCAGGGTACCGGCAGGGAGAGACAGTAGGGTACCGGCAGGGAGAGACAGTAGAGTATCGGCAGGGAGAGACAGTAGAGTACCGGCAGGGAGGGACAGCAGGGTACCGGCAGGGAGAGACAGTAGAGTACCGGCAGGGAGAGACAGTAGAGTATCGGCAGGGAGAGACAGTAGAGTACCGGCAGGGAGAGACAGTAGGGTACCGGCAGGGAGAGACAGCAGAGTACCGGCAGGGAGGGACAGCAGGGTACCGGCAGGGAGAGACAGCAGGGTACCGGCAGGGAGAGACAGCAGAGTACCGGCAGGGAGGGACAGCAGAGTACCGGCAGGGAGAGACAGCAGAGTACCGGCAGGGAGAGACAGCAGAGTACCGGCAGGGAGAGACAGCAGAGTACCGGCAGGGAGAGACAGCAGAGTACCGGCAGGGAGAGACAGTAGAGTACCGCCAGGGAGAGACAGCAGGGTACCGGCAGGGAGAGCCAGCAGGGTACCGGCAGGGAGAGCCAGCAGGGTACCGGCAGGGAGAGACAGCAGGGTACCGGCAGGGAGAGACAGCAGAGTACCGGCAGGGAGAGACAGCAGAGTACCGGCAGGGAGAGACAGCAGGGTACCGGCAGGGAGAGACAGTAGGGTACCGGCAGGGAGAGACAGCAGGGTACCGGCAGGGAGAGACAGTAGGGTACCGGCAGGGAGAGACAGTAGGGTACCGGCAGGGAGAGACAGTAGAGTACCGGCAGGGAGAGGCAGTAGAGTACCGGCAGGGAGAGGCAGTAGAGTACCGGCAGGGAGAGACAGTAGAGTACCGGCAGGGAGAGACAGTAGAGTACCGGCAGGGAGAGACAGCAGGGTACCGGCAGGGAGAAACAGCAGGGTACCGGCAGGGAGAGGCAGCAGAGTACCGGCAGGGAGAGACAGCAGGGTACCGGCAGGGAGAGACAGCAGGGTACAAGCAGGGTACCGGCAGGTAGAGACAGTAGGGTACCGGCAGGGAGAGACAGTAGAGTACTGGCAGGGAGAGGCAGTAGAGTACCGGCAGGGAGAGACAGTAGAGTACCGGCAGGGAGAGACAGTAGAGTACCGGCAGGGAGAGACAGTAGGGTACCGGCAGGGAGAGACAGCAGAGTACCGGCAGGGAGAGACAGCAGAGTACAAGCAGGGTACCGGCAGGTAGAGACAGTAGGGTACCGGCAGGGAGAGACAGTAGAGTACTGGCAGGGAGAGACAGTAGAGTACCGGCAGGGAGAGGCAGTAGAGTACCGGCAGGGAGAGACAGTAGAGTACCGGCAGGGAGAGACAGTAGAGTACCGGCAGGGAGAGACAGTAGAGTACCGGCAGGGAGAGACAGTAGGGTACCGGCAGGGAGAAACAGCAGGGTACCGGCAGGGAGAGGCAGCAGGGTACAAGCAGGGTACCGGCAGGGAGAGACAGTAGGGTACCGGCAGGGAGAGACAGTAGAGTACCGGCAGGGAGAGACAGTAGAGTACCGGCAGGGAGAGACAGTAGAGTACCGGCAGGGAGAGACAGTAGAGTACCGGCAGGGAGAGACAGTAGAGTACCGGCAGGGAGAGGCAGTAGAGTACCGGCAGGGAGAGACAGTAGGGTACCGGCAGGGAGAGACAGTAGAGTACCGGCAGGGAGAGACAGTAGAGTACCGGCAGGGAGAGGCAGTAGAGTACCGGCAGGGAGAGGCAGTAGAGTACCGGCAGGGAGAGACAGTAGAGTACCGGCAGGGAGAGACAGTAGAGTACCGGCAGGGAGAGGCAGTAGAATACCGGCAGGGAGAGACAGTAGAGTACCGGCAGGGTACCGGCAGGGAGAGACAGTAGAGTACCGGCAGGGAGAGGCAGCAGAGTACCGGCAGGGAGAGACAGCAGAGTACCGGCAGGGAGGGACAGCAGAGTACCGGCAGGGAGGGACAGCAGAGTACCGGCAGGGAGAGACAGTAGAGTACCGGCAGGGAGGGACAGCAGAGTACCGGCAGGGAGGGACAGCAGAGTACCGGCAGGGAGGGACAGCAGGGTACCGGCAGGGAGAGACAGCAGAGTACCGGCAGGGAGAGACAGCAGAGTACCGGCAGGGAGAGACAGCAGAGTACCGGCAGGGAGAGACAGCAGGGTACCGGCAGGGAGAGACAGTAGAGTACCGGCAGGGAGAGACAGTAGAGTACCGGCAGGGAGAGACAGCAGAGTACCGGCAGGGAGAGACAGCAGGGTACCGGCATGGAGAGACAGTAGAGTACCGGCAGGGAGAGACAGTAGAGTACCGGCAGGGAGGGACAGCAGGGTACCGGCAGGGAGAGACAGTAGAGTACCGGCAGGGAGAGACAGCAGGGTACCGGCAGGGAGAGACAGTATAGTACCGGCAGGGAGAGACAGTAGAGTACCGGCAGGGAGAGACAGTAGAGTACCTGCAGGGAGAGACAGAGTACCGGCAGGGAGAGACAGCAGGGTACCGGCAGGGAGAGACAGTAGAGTACCGGCAGGGAGAGACAGTAGAGTACCGGCAGGGAGAGACAGTAGGGTACCGGCATGGAGAGACAGTAGAGTACCGGCAGGGACAGACAGTAGAGTACCGGCAGGGAGAGACAGTGTTTCTTCTTAAAGATACAGGTAGAAGTGAAGGGAGGAAGAGAAGGGCGTGTGTGTGTCTGTGGCCTGTCGTGTAGCCAGTAATCCTAGTCTACTAATCCTCGTCCAGCGATGGATGATTTTCACGCCCAGGAAGGCTGACCATCCCTGGGGAACATCTGCATGCCGGCCTGGGCCAACTGGCAAGCGGCTGGGGACTAAAACCTGGCAAGGAATGGCAGCCAGAGCCAAGCTCTGTGTGTGTGTGTGTGTGTGTGTGTGTGTGTGTGTGTGTGTGTGTGTGTGTGTGTGTGTGTGTGTGTGTGTGTGTGTGTACCTGTCCTTGCCGTTCTGTACCCCCTGGTCCAGCGAAGCTCTCTCAGTGAGAGGAGAGTTTCTGCTGCGTCCCGACAATATGCTATTCTGTAGAGAGAGAGAGAGAGGCGAGAAAGAGAGATCGAGGGGGGAGAGAGAGAGAGAGAGATCGAGGGGGAGAGAAAGAGATTGAGGGGGGAGAGAGAGATCGAGGGGGAGAGAGAGAGAGATCGAGGGGGGAGAGAAAAAGATCGAGGGAGGAGAGAGAGGCGAGAGAGGAGGGGGGCAAGAGAGGCGAGAGAGGAGGGGGGCAAGAGGACAGGGTATAATTGTGGTATAGAACAATGTCAACAACACATGAATCTAAACCATGCACTCATAACTCGACTGTGGAGTGGTGTAGAGTGGTGTAGAGTGGTGTGGAGTCGAGTGGAGTGGTGTGGAGTGGTGTAGAGTGGTGTAGAGTGGTGTGGAGTGGTGTGGAGTGGTGTAGAGTGGTGTAGAGTGGTGCGGAGTGGTGCGGAGTGGTGTGGAGTGGTGTAGAGTGGTGTGTGTGTGGAGTAGAGTGGTGTAGAGTGGTGTAGAGTGGTGTAGAGTGGTGTAGAGTGGTGTGGAGTGGTGTAGAGTGGTGTGGAGTGGAGTAGAGTGGTGTAGAGTGGTGTTGAGTGGTGTAGAGTGGTGTGGAGTCGAGTGGAGTGGTGTAGAGTGGTGTGGAGTCGAGTGGAGTGGTGTGTGTGGAGTAGAGTGGTGTGTGGAGTGAGTGGAGTGGTGTGTGTGGAGTGGTGTGGCGTGGTGAGGCGTGGTGTGGTGAAGAGTGGTGTGGTGAAGAGTGGTGTGGTGAAGAGTGGAGAAGAGTGGTGTGGTGAAGAGTGGCGTGGTGAAGAGTGGAGAAGAGTGGTGTGGTGAAGAGTGGTGAAGAGTGGTGTGGTGAAGAGTGGAGTGGTGAAGAGTGGAGTGGTGAAGAGTGGAGTGGTGAAGAGTGGAGTGGTGAAGAGTGGAGTGGTGAAGAGTGGAGGGTATTATAGTGTAGAGTGGAGGGTGTTATAGTGTAGAGTGGAGGGTGTAATAGTTATAGTGTAGAGTGGAGGGTGTTATAGTGTAGAGTGGAGGGTGTTATAGTGTAGAGTGGAGGGTGGTAGAGTGGAGGGTGTTATAGTGTAGAGTGGAGGGTGTTATAGTGGAGGGTGTTATAGTGTAGAGTGTTATAGTGTAGAGTGTTATAGTGTAGAGTGGAGGGTGTTATAGTGTAGAGTGTTATAGTGTAGAGTGTTATAGTGTAGAGTGGAGGGTGTTAGAGTGGAGGGTGTTATAGTTAGTGTAGAGTGGAGGGTGTTATAGTTAGTGTAGAGTGGAGGGTGTTATAGTTAGTGTAGAGTGGAGGGTGTTATAGTTAGTGTAGAGTGGAGGGTGTTATAGTTAGTGTAGAGTGGAGGGTGTTATAGTTAGTGTAGAGTGGAGGGTGTTATAGTTAGTGTAGAGTGGAGGGTGTTATAGTGTAGAGTGGAGGGTGTTATAGTGGAGGGTGTTAGAGTGTAGAGTGGAGGGTGTTATAGTGTATAGTGGAGGGTGTTATAGTGTAGAGTGGAGGGTGTTATAGTGTAGAGTGGAGGGTGTTATAGTGTAGAGTGGAGGGTGTTATAGTGTAGAGTGGAGGGTGTTATAGTGTAGAGTGGAGGGTGTTATAGTGCAGAGTGGAGGGTGTTATAGTGTAGAGTGGAGGGTGTTATAGTGTAGAATGGAGGGTGTTATAGTGTAGAGTGGAGGGTGTTATAGTGGAGGGTGTTAGAGTGTAGAGTGGAGGGTGTTATAGTGTAGAGTGGAGGGTGTTATAGTGTAGAGTGGAGGGTGTTATAGTGTAGAGTGGAGGGTGGTAGAGTGGAGGGTGTTATAGTGTAGAGTGGAGGGTGTTATAGTGTAGAGTGGAGGGTGTTATAGTGTAGAGTGGAGGGTGTTATAGTGTAGAGTGTAGAGTGGAGGGTGTTATAGTGTAGAGTGGAGGGTGTTATAGTGTAGAGTGGAGGTTGTTATAGTGTAGAGTGGAGGGTGTTATAGTGTAGAGTGGAGGGTGTTATAGTGTAGAGTGGAGGGTGTTATAGTGTAGAGAGGAGGGTGTTATAGTGTAGAGTGGAGGGTGTTATAGTGTAGAGAGGAGGGTGTTATAGTGTAGAGTGGAGGGTGTTATAGTGTAGAGTGGAGGGTGGTAGAGTGGAGGGTGTTACAGTGTAGAGTGGAGGGTGTTAAAGTGTAGAGTGGAGGGTGGTAGAGAGTAGAGTGGAGGGTGTTATAGTTATAGTGTAGAGT
>NC_088234.1:9705098-9722598 GCF_036934945.1 Oncorhynchus masou masou
TACAGTCTATGTTGTAGATATAGTCTCTGTTGTAGATAAAGTCTATGTTGTAGATACAGTCCCTGTTGTAGATATAGTCTCTGTTGTAGATATAGTCTCTGTTGTAGATACAGTCTCTGTTGTAGATACAGTCCCTGTTGTAGATACAGTCTATGTTGTAGATACAGTCTATGTTGTAGATATAGTCTCTGTTGTAGATCATCTCTGTTGTAGATACAGTCTATGTTGTAGATATAGTCTCTGTTGTAGATACAGTATATGTTGTAGATATAGTCTCTGTTGTAGATACAGTCTATGTTGTAGATACAGTGTATGTTGTAGATACAGTCTATGTTGTAGATATGGTCTCTGTTGTAGATACAGTCTATGTTGTAGATACAGTCTATGTTGTAGATATAGTCTCTGTTGTAGATACAGTTCATGTTGTAGATACAGTGTATGTTGTAGATACAGTCTATGTTGTAGATATAGTCTCTGTTGTAGATCATCTCTGTTGGAGATACAGTCTATGTTGTAGATACAGTCTATGTTGTAGATATAGTCTCTGTTGTAGATACAGTCTATGTTGTAGATACAGTCTATGTTGTAGATACAGTCCCTGTTGTAGATACAGTCTATGTTGTAGATATAATCTCTGTTGTAGAACATCTCTGTTGTAGATACAGTCTATGTTGTAGATACAGTCCCTGTTGTAGATCATCTCTGTTGTAGATACAGTCTATGTTGTAGATATAGTCTCTGTTGTAGATACAGTCTATGTTGTAGATACAGTGTATGTTGTAGATACAGTCTATGTTGTAGATAGAGTCTCTGTTGTAGATCATCTCTGTTGTAGATACAGTCTATGTTGTAGATACAGTCTATGTTGTAGATATAGTCTCTGTTGTAGATACAGTCTATGTTGTAGATACAGTCCCTGTTGTAGATACAGTCTATGTTGTAGATATAATCTCTGTTGTAGAACATCTCTGTTGTAGATACAGTCTATGTTGTAGATACAGTCCCTGTTGTAGATACAGTCTATGTTGTAGATATAGTCTCTGTTGTAGATACAGTCTATGTTGTAGATACAGTCCCTGTTGTAGATACATTCTCTGTTGTAGATACAGTCCCTGTTGTAGATACAGTCTATGTTGTAGATACAGTCTATGTTGTAGATACAGTCTATGTTGTAGATACAGTCTATGTTGTAGATACAGTCTATGTTGTAGATACAGTCTATGTGGTAGATATAGTCTCTGTTGTAGATACAGTCCCTGTTGTAGATACAGTCTATGTTGTAGATACAGTCTCTGTTGTAGATCATCTCTGTTGTCTATTTGGGAAAATGACAAGGCCCTGTATTGTATCTTTGACATCTGGGATTTTGAAATGAGACCCACATTGGGGATATGGAAGGTTTGTGTGTGTGTGTGGGGAGGGTTTGTGTGTGTGTGTGGAGGGGGGAGGAGGGCCATTTGAACCCTGGCCCATACGTTTTCATATGGTAATGACTCTGAACAGAATAACATAACCAGGGACCACTGGAAAAACTGTGTGTGTTCATGCATGCTTGTGTGTTTTTATAAGGGGGTCTGGAAGTCATTTTACAGCAAAGAGAGAGAGAGAGAGAGAGAGGAGAGAGGAGAGAGAGAGAGGAGAGAGAGAGAGAGAGAGAGAGAGAGAGAGAGGACAGAGAGAACAGAGAGGGAGAGAACAGAGAGAACAGAGAGAGAGAGAACAGAGAGAGAGAGAGAGAGAGAGAAAGACACACACAGAGAGAGAGAAGACACACACAGAGAGAGAGAGAGAAGACACACACAGAGAGAGAGAGGGAAGACACACACAGAGAGAGAGAAGACACACACACAGAGAGAGAGAGAGAGAGAGAGAGAGAGAGAGAGAGGGGGGGGTAGTGAGCTCATGGCCTCCTGAGTTCTTCTGCAAAAATATATAATTTCAGTTGGATAAATGTAGATAAAAACTGAATTTTTCCGCAAGGACTTCTACATCAAAACCAGTTCAGTCTGAACCTACTTCTGAAGCCAAAAAGTAAAAGACAATCATCTCTAGGTAATTTTATTATAAAAGCTTAATAAATAAGGCTACGAAGCTTACCAAGCTGCTAGGACAGAATTAACCTGGCTTTAACTTGTGTGAAGGGAGAGATGTGAACATTCTTGGACCTAACAATGGCAGTAGAGTTTCACAGCCCCCCACCCAAATGCAGAGACCTTTGAAGCCCTCGTGGCTTATCCCTGTAGAGAGGTAATTACAATACAGCCCCTTGGATATTAAAAACAACACTGCACAGAATAAGTACCAAAGAAACAGCTCCTCAAGGACAATCCAGAGACAGTATTTAATGACTGCTACAAAGACCATCCCCTGGCATGGTGCTATATTAACCAGACCATCCCCTGGCATGGTGCTATATTAACCAGACCATCCCCTGGCATGGTGCTATATTAACCAGACCATCCCCTGGCATGGTGCTATATTAACCAGACCATCCCCTGGCATGGTGCTATATTAACCAGACCATCCCCTGGCACAGTGCTATATTAACCAGACCATCCCCTGGCATGGTGCTATATTAACCAGACCATCCCCTGGCACAGTGCTATATTAACCAGACCATCCCCTGGCATGGTGCTATATTAACCAGACCATCCCCTGGCACAGTGCTATATTAACCAGACCATCCCCTGGCATGGTGCTATATTAACCAGACCATCCCCTGGCACAGTGCTATATTAACCAGACCATCCCCTGGCACAGTGCTATATTAACCAGACCATCCCCTGGCATGGAGCTATATTAACCAGACCATCCCCTGGCATGGAGCTATATTAACCAGACCATCCCCTGGCATGGAGCTATATTAACCAGACCATCCCCTGGCACAGTGCTATATTAACCAGACCATCCCCTGGCATGGAGCTATATTAACCAGACCATCCCCTGGCATGGTGCTATATTAACCAGACCATCCCCTGGCATGGTGCTATATTAACCAGACCATCCCCTGGCATGGTGCTATATTAACCAGACCATCTCCTGGCATGGTGTTATATTAACCAGACCATCCCCTGGCATGGTGCTATATTAACCAGACCATCCCCTAGCATGGTGCTATATTAACCAGACCATCCCCTGGCACGGTGCTATATTAACCAGACCATCCCCTGGCATGGTGCTATATTAACCAGACCATCCCCTGGCATGGTGCTATATTAACCAGACCATCCCCTGGCATGGAGCTATATTAACCAGACCATCCCCTGGCATGGTGCTATATTAACCAGACCATCCCCTGGCATGGTGCTATATTAACCAGACCATCCCCTGGCACAGTGCTATATTAACCAGACCATCCCCTGGCATGGTGCTATATTAACCAGACCATCCCCTGGCATGGTGCTATATTAACCAGACCATCCCCTGGCATGGTGCTATATTAACCAGACCATCCCCTGGCACAGTGCTATATTAACCAGACCATCCCCTGGCATGGTGCTATATTAACCAGACCATCCCCTGGCATGGTGCTATATTAACCAGACCATCCCCTGGCATGGTGCTATATTAACCAGACCATCCCCTGGCACAGTGCTATATTAACCAGACCATCCCCTGGCACAGTGCTATATTAACCAGACCATCCCCTGGCATGGTGCTATATTAACCAGACCATCCCCTGGCACAGTGCTATATTAACCAGACCATCCCCTGGCATGGTGCTATATTAACCAGACCATCCCCTGGCATGGAGCTATATTAACCAGACCATCCCCTGGCATGGTGCTATATTAACCAGACCATCCCCTGTCATGGTGCTATATTAACCAGACCATCCCCTGGCATGGAGCTATATTAACCAGACCATCCCCTGGCATGGTGCTATATTAACCAGACCATCCCCTGGCATGGTGCTATATTAACCAGACCATCCCCTGGCATGGTGCTATATTAACCAGACCATCCCCTGGCATGGTGCTATATTAACCAGACCATCCCCTGGCATGGAGCTATATTAACCAGACCATCCCCTGGCATGGAGCTATATTAACCAGACCATCCCCTGGCATGGAGCTATATTAACCAGACCATCCCCTGGCATGGAGCTATATTAACCAGATCATCCCCTGGTACAGTGCTATATTAACCAGACCATCCCCTGGCATGGAGCTATATTAACCAGACCATCCCCTGGCATGGTGCTATATTAACCAGACCATCCCCTGGCATGGTGCTATATTAACCAGACCATCCCCTGGCATGGTGCTATATTAACCAGACCATCTCCTGGCATGGTGTTATATTAACCAGACCATCCCCTGGCATGGTGCTATATTAACCAGACCATCCCCTGGCATGGTGCTATATTAACCAGACCATCCCCTGGCACGGTGCTATATTAACCAGACCATCCCCTGGCATGGTGCTATATTAACCAGACCATCCCCTGGCATGGTGCTATATTAACCAGACCATCCCCTGGCATGGACCTATATTAACCAGACCATCCCCTGGCATGGTGCTATATTAACCAGACCATCCCCTGGCATGGTGCTATATTAACCAGACCATCCCCTGGCACGGTGCTATATTAACCAGACCATCCCCTGGCATGGTGCTATATTAACCAGACCATCCCCTGGCATGGTGCTATATTAACCAGACCATCCCCTGGCATGGTGCTATATTAACCAGACCATCCCCCTGGCACAGTGCTATATTAACCAGACCATCCCCTGGCATGGTGCTATATTAACCAGACCATCCCCTGGCATGGTGCTATATTAACCAGACCATCCCCTGGCACGGTGCTATATTAACCAGACCATCCCCTGGCATGGTGCTATATTAACCAGACCATCCCCTGGCATGGTGCTATATTAACCAGACCATCCCCTGGCATGGACCTATATTAACCAGACCATCCCCTGGCATGGTGCTATATTAACCAGACCATCCCCTGGCATGGTGCTATATTAACCAGACCATCCCCTGGCACGGTGCTATATTAACCAGACCATCCCCTGGCATGGTGCTATATTAACCAGACCATCCCCTGGCATGGTGCTATATTAACCAGACCATCCCCTGGCATGGTGCTATATTAACCAGACCATCCCCTGGCACAGTGCTATATTAACCAGACCATCCCCTGGCATGGTGCTATATTAACCAGACCATCCCCTGGCATGGTGCTATATTAACCAGACCATCCCCCTGGCATGGTGCTATATTAACCAGACCATCCCCTGGCACAGTGCTATATTAACCAGACCATCCCCTGGCATGGTGCTATATTAACCAGACCATCCCCTGGCATGGAGCTATATTAACCAGACCATCCCCTGGCATGGTGCTATATTAACCAGACCATCCCCTGTCATGGTGCTATATTAACCAGACCATCCCCTGGCATGGAGCTATATTAACCAGACCATCCCCTGGCATGGTGCTATATTAACCAGACCATCCCCTGGCATGGAGCTATATTAACCAGACCATCCCCTGGCATGGTGCTATATTAACCAGACCATCCCCTGGCATGGTGCTATATTAACCAGACCATCCCCTGGCATGGTGCTATATTAACCAGACCATCCCCTGGCACAGTGCTATATTAACCAGACCATCCCCTGGCATGGAGCTATATTAACCAGACCATCCCCTGGCATGGAGCTATATTAACCAGACCATCCCCTGGCATGGAGCTATATTAACCAGACCATCCCCTGGCACAGTGCTATATTAACCAGACCATCCCCTGGCATGGAGCTATATTAACCAGACCATCCCCTGGCATGGTGCTATATTAACCAGACCATCCCCTGGCATGGTGCTATATTAACCAGACCATCCCCTGGCATGGTGCTATATTAACCAGACCATCCCCTGGCATGGTGCTATATTAACCAGACCATCCCCTGGCACAGTGCTATATTAACCAGACCATCCCCTGGCATGGAGCTATATTAACCAGACCATCCCCTGGCATGGAGCTATATTAACCAGACCATCCCCTGGCATGGAGCTATATTAACCAGACCATCCCCTGGCATGGAGCTATATTATTCAGACCATCCCCTGGCATGGTGCTATATTAACCAGACCATCCCCTGGCATGGTGCTATATTAACCAGACCATCCCCTGGCATGGTGCTATATTAACCAGACCATTCCCTGGCACGGTGCTATATTAACCAGACCATCCCCTGGCACAGTGCTATATTAACCAGACCATCCCCTGGCATGGAGCTATATTAACCAGACCATCCCCTGGCATGGAGCTATATTAACCAGACCATCCCCGGGCATGGTGCTATATTAACCAGACATCCCCTGGCATGGAGCTATATTAACCAGACCATCCCCTGGCATGGTGCTATATTAACCAGACCATCCCCTGGCATGGTGCTATATTAACCAGACCATCCCCTGGCATGGTGCTATATTAACCAGACCATCCCCTGGCATGGTGCTATATTAACCAGACCATCCCCTGGCATGGTGCTATATTAACCAGACCATCCCCTGGCATGGTGCTATATTAACCAGACCATCTCCTGGCATGGTGCTATATTAACCAGACCATCCCCTGGCATGGAGCTATATTAACCAGACCATCCCCTGGCATGGTGCTATATTAACCAGACCATCCCCTGGCATGGTGCTATATTAACCAGACCATCCCCTGGCACAGTGCTATATTAACCAGACCATCCCCTGGCATGGAGCTATATTAACCAGACCATCTCCTGGCATGGAGCTATATTAACCAGACCATCCCCGGGCATGGTGCTATATTAACCAGACATCCCCTGGCATGGAGCTATATTAACCAGACCATCCCCTGGCATGGTGCTATATTAACCAGACCATCCCCTGGCATGGAGCTATATTAACCAGACCATCCCCTGGCATGGTGCTATATTAACCAGACCATCCCCTGGCATGGTGCTATATTAACCAGACCATCCCCTGGCATGGTGCTATATTAACCAGACCATCCCCTGGCATGGAGCTATATTAACCAGACCATCCCCTGGCATGGTGCTATATTAACCAGACCATCCCCTGGCATGGTGCTATATTAACCAGACCATCCCCTGGCATGGTGCTATATTAACCAGACCATCCCCTGGCATGGTGCTATATTAACCAGACCATCCCCTGGCATGGTGCTATATTAACCAGACCATCTCCTGGCATGGTGCTATATTAACCAGACCATCCCCTGGCATGGAGCTATATTAACCAGACCATCCCCTGGCATGGTGCTATATTAACCAGACCATCCCCTGGCATGGTGCTATATTAACCAGACCATCTCCTGGCATGGTGTTATATTAACCAGACCATCCCCTGGCATGGTGCTATATTAACCAGACCATCCCCTGGCATGGTGCTATATTAACCAGACCATCCCCTGGCACGGTGCTATATTAACCAGACCATCCCCTGGCATGGTGCTATATTAACCAGACCATCCCATCCCCTGGCATGGTGCTATATTAACCAGACCATCCCCTGGCATGGAGCTATATTAACCAGACCATCCCCTGGCATGGTGCTATATTAACCACACCATCCCCTGGCATGGTGCTATATTAACCATACCATCCCCTGGCACAGTGCTATATTAACCAGACCATCCCCTGGCATGGTGCTATATTAACCAGACCATCCCCTGGCACAGTGCTATATTAACCAGACCATCCCCTGGTACAGTGCTATATTAACCAGACCATCCCCTGGCACAGTGCTATATTAACCAGACCATCCCCTGGCACAGTGCTATATTAACCAGACCATCCCCTGGTACAGTGCTATATTAACCAGACCATCCCCTGGCACAGTGCTATATTAACCAGACCATCCCCTGGCACAGTGCTATATTAACCAGACCATCCCCTGGCACAGTGCTATATTAATCAGACCATCCCCTGGCATGGTGCTATATTAACCAGACCATCCCCTGGCACAGTGCTATATTAACCAGACCATCCCCTGGCATGGTGCTATATTAACCAGACCATCCCCTGGCATGGTGCTATATTAACCAGACCATCCCCTGGCATGGTGCTATATTAACCAGACCATCCCCTGGCACAGTGCTATATTAACCAGACCATCCCCTGGCATGGTGCTATATTAACCAGACCATCCCCTGGCATGGTGCTATATTAACCAGACCATCCCCTGGCATGGTGCTATATTAACCAGACCATCCCCTGGCACAGTGCTATATTAACCAGACCATCCCCTGGCACAGTGCTATATTAACCAGACCATCCCCTGGCATGGTGCTATATTAACCAGACCATCCCCTGGCATGGTGCTATATTAACCAGACCATCTCCTGGCATGGTGTTATATTAACCAGACCATCCCATGGCATTGGGGCTATATTAACCAGACCATCCCCTGGCATGGTGCTATATTAACCAGACCATCCCCTGGCACGGTGCTATATTAACCAGACCATCCCCTGGCATGGTGCTATATTAACCAGACCATCCCATCCCCTGGCATGGTGCTATATTAACCAGACCATCCCCTGGCATGGAGCTATATTAACCAGACCATCCCCTGGCATGGTGCTATATTAACCACACCATCCCCTGGCATGGTGCTATATTAACCAGACCATCCCCTGGCACAGTGCTATATTAACCAGACCATCCCCTGGCATGGTGCTATATTAACCAGACCATCCCCTGGCACAGTGCTATATTAACCAGACCATCCCCTGGTACAGTGCTATATTAACCAGACCATCCCCTGGCACAGTGCTATATTAACCAGACCATCCCCTGGCACAGTGCTATATTAACCAGACCATCCCCTGGTACAGTGCTATATTAACCAGACCATCCCCTGGCACAGTGCTATATTAACCAGACCATCCCCTGGCACAGTGCTATATTAACCAGACCATCCCCTGGCACAGTGCTATATTAACCAGACCATCCCCTGGCATGGTGCTATATTAACCAGACCATCCCCTGGCACAGTGCTATATTAACCAGACCATCCCCTGGCATGGTGCTATATTAACCAGACCATCCCCTGGCATGGTGCTATATTAACCAGACCATCCCCTGGCATGGTGCTATATTAACCAGACCATCCCCTGGCACAGTGCTATATTAACCAGACCATCCCCTGGCATGGTGCTATATTAACCAGACCATCCCCTGGCATGGTGCTATATTAACCAGACCATCCCCTGGCATGGTGCTATATTAACCAGACCATCCCCTGGCACAGTGCTATATTAACCAGACCATCCCCTGGCACAGTGCTATATTAACCAGACCATCCCCTGGCATGGTGCTATATTAACCAGACCATCCCCTGGCACAGTGCTATATTAACCAGACCATCCCCTGGCATGGTGCTATATTAACCAGACCATCCCCTGGCATGGAGCTATATTAACCAGACCATCCCCTGGCATGGTGCTATATTAACCAGACCATCCCCTGTCATGGTGCTATATTAACCAGACCATCCCCTGGCATGGAGCTATATTAACCAGACCATCCCCTGGCATGGTGCTATATTAACCAGACCATCCCCTGGCATGGTGCTATATTAACCAGACCATCCCCTGGCATGGTGCTATATTAACCAGACCATCCCCTGGCATGGTGCTATATTAACCAGACCATCCCCTGGCATGGAGCTATATTAACCAGACCATCCCCTGGCATGGAGCTATATTAACCAGACCATCCCCTGGCATGGAGCTATATTAACCAGACCATCCCCTGGCATGGAGCTATATTAACCAGACCATCCCCTGGCATGGAGCTATATTAACCAGACCATCCCCTGGCACAGTGCTATATTAACCAGACCATCCCCTGGCATGGAGCTATATTAACCAGACCATCCCCTGGCATGGTGCTATATTAACCAGACCATCCCCTGGCATGGTGCTATATTAACCAGACCATCCCCTGGCATGGTGCTATATTAACCAGACCATCTCCTGGCATGGTGTTATATTAACCAGACCATCCCCTGGCATGGTGCTATATTAACCAGACCATCCCCTGGCATGGTGCTATATTAACCAGACCATCCCCTGGCACGGTGCTATATTAACCAGACCATCCCCTGGCATGGTGCTATATTAACCAGACCATCCCCTGGCATGGTGCTATATTAACCAGACCATCCCCTGGCATGGAGCTATATTAACCAGACCATCCCCTGGCATGGTGCTATATTAACCAGACCATCCCCTGGCATGGTGCTATATTAACCAGACCATCCCCTGGCACGGTGCTATATTAACCAGACCATCCCCTGGCATGGTGCTATATTAACCAGACCATCCCCTGGCATGGTGCTATATTAACCAGACCATCCCCTGGCATGGTGCTATATTAACCAGACCATCCCCTGGCACAGTGCTATATTAACCAGACCATCCCCTGGCATGGTGCTATATTAACCAGACCATCCCCTGGCATGGTGCTATATTAACCAGACCATCCCCTGGCATGGTGCTATATTAACCAGACCATCCCCTGGCACAGTGCTATATTAACCAGACCATCCCCTGGCATGGTGCTATATTAACCAGACCATCCCCTGGCATGGAGCTATATTAACCAGACCATCCCCTGGCATGGTGCTATATTAACCAGACCATCCCCTGTCATGGTGCTATATTAACCAGACCATCCCCTGGCATGGAGCTATATTAACCAGACCATCCCCTGGCATGGTGCTATATTAACCAGACCATCCCCTGGCATGGAGCTATATTAACCAGACCATCCCCTGGCATGGTGCTATATTAACCAGACCATCCCCTGGCATGGTGCTATATTAACCAGACCATCCCCTGGCATGTTGCTATATTAACCAGACCATCCCCTGGCACTGTGCTATATTAACCAGACCATCCCCTGGCATGGAGCTATATTAACCAGACCATCCCCTGGCATGGAGCTATATTAACCAGACCATCCCCTGGCATGGAGCTATATTAACCAGACCATCCCCTGGCATGGAGCTATATTATTCAGACCATCCCCTGGCATGGTGCTATATTAACCAGACCATCCCCTGGCATGGTGCTATATTAACCAGACCATTCCCTGGCACGGTGCTATATTAACCAGACCATCCCCTGGCACAGTGCTATATTAACCAGACCATCCCCTGGCATGGAGCTATATTAACCAGACCATCCCCTGGCATGGAGCTATATTAACCAGACCATCCCCGGGCATGGTGCTATATTAACCAGACATCCCCTGGCATGGAGCTATATTAACCAGACCATCCCCTGGCATGGTGCTATATTAACCAGACCATCCCCTGGCATGGTGCTATATTAACCAGACCATCCCCTGGCATGGTGCTATATTAACCAGACCATCCCCTGGCATGGTGCTATATTAACCAGACCATCCCCTGGCATGGTGCTATATTAACCAGACCATCCCCTGGCATGGTGCTATATTAACCAGACCATCTCCTGGCATGGTGCTATATTAACCAGACCATCTCCTGGCATGGTGCTATATTAACCAGACCATCCCCTGGCATGGAGCTATATTAACCAGACCATCCCCTGGCATGGTGCTATATTAACCAGACCATCCCCTGGCATGGTGCTATATTAACCAGACCATCCCCTGGCACAGTGCTATATTAACCAGACCATCCCCTGGCATGGAGCTATATTAACCAGACCATCCCCTGGCATGGAGCTATATTAACCAGACCATCCCCGGGCATGGTGCTATATTAACCAGACATCCCCTGGCATGGAGCTATATTAACCAGACCATCCCCTGGCATGGTGCTATATTAACCAGACCATCCCCTGGCATGGAGCTATATTAACCAGACCATCCCCTGGCATGGTGCTATATTAACCAGACCATCCCCTGGCATGGTGCTATATTAACCAGACCATCCCCTGGCATGGTGCTATATTAACCAGACCATCCCCTGGCATGGAGCTATATTAACCAGACCATCCCCTGGCATGGTGCTATATTAACCAGACCATCCCCTGGCATGGTGCTATATTAACCAGACCATCCCCTGGCATGGTGCTATATTAACCAGACCATCCCCTGGCATGGTGCTATATTAACCAGACCATCCCCTGGCATGGTGCTATATTAACCAGACCATCTCCTGGCATGGTGCTATATTAACCAGACCATCCCCTGGCATGGAGCTATATTAACCAGACCATCCCCTGGCATGGTGCTATATTAACCAGACCATCCCCTGGCATGGTGCTATATTAACCAGACCATCTCCTGGCATGGTGTTATATTAACCAGACCATCCCCTGGCATGGTGCTATATTAACCAGACCATCCCCTGGCATGGTGCTATATTAACCAGACCATCCCCTGGCACGGTGCTATATTAACCAGACCATCCCCTGGCATGGTGCTATATTAACCAGACCATCCCCTGGCATGGTGCTATATTAACCAGACCATCCCCTGGCATGGAGCTATATTAACCAGACCATCCCCTGGCATGGTGCTATATTAACCACACCATCCCCTGGCATGGTGCTATATTAACCAGACCATCCCCTGGCACAGTGCTATATTAACCAGACCATCCCCTGGCATGGTGCTATATTAACCAGACCATCCCCTGGCATGGTGCTATATTAACCAGACCATCCCCTGGCATGGTGCTATATTAACCAGACCATCCCCTGGCACAGTGCTATATTAACCAGACCATCCCCTGGCATGGTGCTATATTAACCAGACCATCCCCTGGCATGGTGCTATATTAACCAGACCATCCCCTGGCATGGTGCTATATTAACCAGACCATCCCCTGGCACAGTGCTATATTAACCAGACCATCCCCTGGCATGGTGCTATATTAACCAGACCATCCCCTGGCATGGTGCTATATTAACCAGACCATCCCCTGTCATGGTGCTATATTAACCAGACCATCCCCTGGCATGGAGCTATATTAACCAGACCATCCCCTGGCATGGTGCTATATTAACCAGACCATCCCCTGGCATGGTGCTATATTAACCAGACCATCCCCTGGCACAGTGCTATATTAACCAGACCATCCCCTGGCATGGTGCTATATTAACCAGACCATCCCCTGGCATGGTGCTATATTAACCAGACCATCCCCTGGCATGGAGCTATATTAACCAGACCATCCCCTGGCATGGTGCTATATTAACCAGACCATCCCCTGGCATGGTGTTATATTAACCAGACCATCCCCTGGCATGGTGCTATATTAACCAGACCATCCCCTGGCACAGTGCTATATTAACCAGACCATCCCCTGGCATGGTGCTATATTAACCAGACCATCCCCTGGCACAGTGTAATATATTAACCAGACCATCCCCTGGCATGGAGCTATATTAACCAGACCATCCCCTGGCATGGAGCTATATTAACCAGACCATCCCCTGGCATGGAGCTATATTAACCAGACCATCCCCTGGCACAGTGCTATATTAACCAGACCATCCCCTGGCATGGTGCTATATTAACCAGACCATCCCCTGGCATGGAGCTATATTAACCAGACCATCCCCTGGCATGGTGCTATATTAACCAGACCATCCCCTGGCATGGTGCTATATTAACCAGACCATCCCCTGGCATGGAGCTATATTAACCAGACCATCCCCTGGCATGGTGCTATATTAACCAGACCATCCCCTGGCATGGAGCTATATTAACCAGACCATCCCCTGGCACAGTGCTATATTAACCAGACCATCCCCTGGCATGGTGCTATATTAACCAGACCATCCCCTGGCATGGAGCTATATTAACCAGACCATCCCCTGGCATGGAGCTATATTAACCAGACCATCCCCTGGCATGCAGCTATATTAACCAGACCATCCCCTGGGATGGAGCTTTATTAACCAGACCATCCCCTGGCATGGTGCTATATTAACCAGACCATCCCCTGGCATGGTGCTATATTAACCAGACCATCCCCATCCCCTTTCATAAGTGTCAATGGCTTTTATTGACAATTATATGAAGTTGATGCAAAGAGTCAATATTTGCAGTGTTGACCCTTCTTTTTCAAGACCTCTGCAATCCGCCCTGGCATGCTGTCAATTAACTTCTGGGACACATCCTGACTGATGGCAGCCCATTCTTGCATAATCAATGCTTGGAGTTTGTCAGAATTTGTGGGTTTTTGTTTGTCCAGCCGCCTCTTGAGGATTGACCACAAGTTCTCAATGGGATTAAGGTCTGGAGAGTTTCCTGGCCATGGACCCAAAATATTGATGTTTTGTTCCCCGAACCACTTAGTTATCACTTTTGCCTTATGGCAAGGTGCTCCATCATGCTGGAAAATGCATTGTTCATCACCAAACTGTTCCTGGATGGCTGGGAGAAGTTGCTCTCGGAGGATGTGTTGGCAACCACTCTCCTTGAAGTTCTTGATGATCTGATAAATGATTGATTTAGGTGAAATCTTACTGGCAGCAATATCCTTGCCTGTGAAGCCCTTTTTGTACAAAGCAACGATGACGGCACGTGTTTCCTTGCAGGTAACCATGGTAATCAGAGGAAGAACAATGATTCCAAGCACCACCCTCCTTTTGAAGCTTGACAGAGTGATCTCCAGCCTTGTCCTCGTCAACACTCACACCTGTGATAACGAGAGAATCACTGACATGAGGTCAGCTGGTCCTTTTGTGGCAAGGCTGAAATGCAGTGTAAATGTTTTTGGGGGGATTCAGTTCATTTGCATGGCAAAGAGGGACTTTACGATTTATCTGATCACTCTTCACAACATTCAACAGTATATGCAAATTGCCATCATACAAACTGAGGCAGCAGACTTTGTGAAAATTACAATTTGTGTCATTCTCAAAACTTTTGGCCACGACTGTACAGGACAAAACACAAACCCTCAAACCCAAAAAGCCTGTGGGGTTCATGGTATCCTAAATGAAAATATAAAATATAAAGACCACAAATCCCAAATTGGCTATACTTAAACTCTAGCATCATCCTCAACTCTGGCATCTTCCTCAATATTTAGAACCAACGACTGATCACCCCAATCCACAAACGTGAAGACAAATTTGACCCCAATAACTACCGTGGGATAGTCAACAGCAACCTTGGGTTGCATTATCATTAACAGCAGACTCATACATTTCCTCAGTATAAAGAAGGCACTGAGCAAATGTCAAATTAGATTTTTACCAAATTACCGTACGACAGACCACGTATTCACCCTGCACACCCTAATTGACAAACAAGCAAACCAAATAAAGGCAAAGTCTTTTCATGCTTTGTTGATTTCAAAAAAGATTTTGACTCAATTTGGCAATAAGGGGTCTGCTATACAAATTGATGGAAAGTGGTGTTAGGGGAAAAACATACTACATTATAAAAACAAGTTACACAAACAATAAGTGTGAGTTTAAAATTGGCAAAAAACACACATTTCTTTACACAGGGCTGGGGGGTGAGACAGGGATGCAGCTTAAGCCCCACACTCTTCAACAAAGAATTGGCGAGGGCACTAGAACAGTCTGCAGCACTCGGCCTTGCCCTACTAGAATCTGAAATCAAATGTCTACTGTTTGCTGGTGATCTGGTGCTTCTGTCCCCAACCAAGGAGGGCCTACAGCAGCACCTAGATCTTCTGCACAGATTCTGTCAGACCTGGGCCCTGACAGTAAATCTCAGTAAAACAAAAATTATGGTGTTCCAAAAATGGACCAGTTGCCAGGACCACATATACAAATTCCATCTAGACACCATTGCCCTAGAGCACACAAAAAACTATACATACCTCAGCCTAAATATCAGTGCCACATGTAACTTCCACAAAGCTGTGAACGATCTGAGAGGCAAAGCAAGGATGGGCCTTCTATGCCATCAAAAAACCATTGTAAATACAACCCATATTTATGTTTATTTATTTTCCCTTTTGTATTTGCACATCGTTACAACATTGTATATAGACATAATATGACATTTGAAATGTCTTTATTCTTTTGGAACTTTCTTGAGTGTCAAGTTATTTTTATGATTTATTTCACTTTTGTTTATTATCTATTTTTCTTGCTTTGGCAATGTAAATATATATATTCCATGCCAATAAAGCCCTTAAATTGAAATTGAATTGAGAGAAAGAGAGACATTGTAAATAAGAATTTGTTCTTCACTAGCTAACAGCTTCTAAGGCTGTCTTACAACATAAGCACAAAGAGATGAGGAAATGGGAGCAAACAGAGGAGGAAACGGGAGGAAAGAGAGGAGGAAGCGGGAGGAAAGAGAAGAGGAAACGGGAGGAAAGAGAGGAGGAAATGGGAGGAAAGAGAGGAGGAAACGGGAGGAAAGAGAGGAGGAAACGGGAGGAAAGAGAGGAGGAAGCGGGAGGAAAGAGATGAGGAAATGGGAGCAAACAGAGGAGGAAACGGGAGGAAAAAGAGGAGGAAACGGGTGGAAAGAGAAGAGGAAACGGGAGGAAAGAAACATTCAAACAACAACAAAGAGGAGTCCCTGCCAATGTATTGGTAAACAGCTGAGGGATCGGGCTGGAGAAATGTAACCACTCACAATTTCATAGACAGAGCTACGGACGCAAGGACCGACCATTCATGACATCTACATGATAGTTTTAATCATGTTTTGAGGCCGTTACAGTGTTTGAGAAAGAAAGAGATGAGAGAAAGCTAACGGGACAGAGTGTGGGTGAGATCATGGGCTCACAGCATCTTGTTCCAATTACAATATCCTGTGTGTGTGGGTGGGTGTATGTCCATTCACACAAAATACACACACATAATTCTGCACTGCTGTAACAGCACACACACAGGCAAACAGTCATTCAAGGCAAAACCAGATACATTACTCTCTCTCTCTCTCTCTCTCTCTCTCTCTCTCTCTCTCTCTCTCTCTCTTTCTCTCTCTCTCTCTCTCTCTCTTTCTCTCTCTCTCTCTCTCTCTTTCCTTCTCTCTGTCTCTCTCTCTCTCTCACTCTCTCTCTCTTTTTCCTTCTCTCTCTCTCTCTCTCTCTCTTTTCCTTCTCTCTCTTTTTCCTTCTCTCTCTCTCTCTTTTTTCCTTCTCTCTCTTTTTCCTTCTCTCTCTTTTTCCTTCTCTCTCTCTCTCTCTCTCTCTCTCTCTCTCTCTCTCTCTCTCTCTCTCTCTCTCTCTCTCTCTCTCTCTCTCTCTCTCTCTCTTTCCTTCTCTCTGTCTCTCTGTCTCTCTCTCTCTCTCTCTCTCTCTCTCTCTCTCTCTCTCTCTCTCTCTCTCTCTCTCTCTCTCACCTTGTCTGAAGCTGGAGTCAAAAGGGCGGGACCCGTCGCTCTCCAAGCTGAGACCATTGGTCATTGGCCGGAGGCTCAGGTCAATCACCTGGTGTAGGCGGAGCTTGCGGCAGTAGATGGAAGCTGCTTCAGGTTCTAGAGCTATCAGGAGCTGTTCTGGAGTGTCAGGAGATACCAGACCAGCCTAGAGAGAGACAGAG
>NC_088234.1:9727598-9832598 GCF_036934945.1 Oncorhynchus masou masou
CTCTGAAGAACCGGAGAGCGTGAGAGAATACCTCGATGGCCCTCACCTTCCTCCCACTCACCGCTTCCAGCTCCGTCTCCATGGTCAGATCCTGCAGGAAACCAAGACACACTGCTGTAAAACTGCTGCAAAACACAACAGGTGAGGTCCTGCAGGAAACCAATACACTCTGTTGTAAAACTACTGCAAAACACAACAGATGAGGTCCTGCAGGAAACCAAGACAATCTGCTGTAAAGCTGCTGCAAAACACAACAGATGAGGTCCTGCAGGAAACCAAGACAATCTCCCCTCGTTTCTTCTCCCTTGATATTTCTACAACCTCTTTTACATCCTTACGCTCATCTCTCTCCTTTTCATTCTTCCCTTCTTGGTTTTCCTCACAATGCCCCCCTCCATTCCTCTGTCCCTCCCTTATCTCTCTTTCCCTCCCCCTGAATCTCTCTTTCCCTCCCCCTTTCTCCCTGGCTTTATCTCTCCTTGCCTCCCTCCCTCCCTCCCCCCTCCCTCCCTCCATGTATCCCTCTATCCCACCCTCTATCTCCGACTCCCTCTATTTCCACCCTCCCTCCCTCCTCCCTCCCTCCCTCCCTCCCTCCCTCCCTCCCTCCCTCCCTCCCTCCCTCCCTCCCTCCCTCCCTCCCTCCCCCTCCCTCCCTCCCTCCCTCCCTCCCATCTTACAGTGGTACTATGTATCTTCATTTTGAACTTGTCGAAGTAGAGCCAGTGTTGAGCCTCTTCAGGATCCAGATCATGATAGTTGTCTCTGGCAGCAAACCCAAAACTATGGAACTTCAACTCAGGGGTCAATAACAGGGACGTGGGGCTCTTCTGGTTGGCTACGCCCGGGTCCCCGCCCTCCCAGCGCCTGCAGAGAGTGGATGAGACAGCGGTCAATCAAATGAGGGAGTGAGTTTGGTTGACTTGCAGAAGTGGGATGGTGTAATCTACATGTAGTTCGAGATGCTGTGATGTCATACAGAATTGAGGATATCAACACACGAATGCACACGCGTACACACACACATACACACACACACACACACTTGTGTAGCCGCTGGAGGTGGTGACATGTGAGTGTGTGTGTGTGTGTGTGTGTGTCCACATACCTCATCATGTGAATAGCCTCTGGGTCTTGTGTGAAGCTGAATGCGTATCCGCTGGAGGTGGTTCCAAAGTCTATAGCTACCACCACAGAGAACGGATGAGCCATCCTCGATCTGGCCTCCGGTCTCTGGAGAGATGGAGAGAGTGTAGAGAGAGAGACACTGATCAAGTTATGTGTGTGTGGGGGGGGAGGGAGGAGAGTAGAGAGGAGAGAGAGAGGAGAGAGGGGAGGGAGAGAGGACAGGGGCAGCAGAGGGAGAGAGGAGAAAGGGGAGGGAGAGAGAAGAGGGAGGGGAGAGAGAGAGAGAGAGAGGAGAGGGAGAGAGGAGAGAGGAGAGAGGAGAGAAAAGCGGGGTAGAGAGAGGGGAGAGAGAAAGGAGAGAGAGAGGAGAGGGAGAGAGAGAGGAGAGGGAGAGAGGAGAGAGGAGAGAGGAGAGGGAGAGAGGAGAGAAAAGCAGGGTAGAGAGAGGGGAGAGAGAAAGGAGAGGGAGAGTGGAGAGAGAGAGAGAGAGAGAGAGAGAGGAGAGAGAGAGGAGAGGGAGAGTGGAGAGAGAGAGAGAGAGAGAGAGAGAGAGAGGAGAGAGAGAGGAGAGGGAGAGAGAGAGGAGAGGAAGAGAGTAGAGAGGAGAGAGGAGAGAAAAGCAGGGGAGAGAGAGGGAAAGTGTGTGTGAGGTATGCTGGTACTGACAGGACTCAACACTCCTTCCTATCAAAATATGATAACAGCTTAATTGCTTTCTGAGGCATTCAGGTTTAATAGCTAAATACTAAATAGGGTAAATAGTTCTCAATGATTTACTTCTGTGATTTTGCCCAGTCAGTAACTTACAGTAAGTAAGGACTACACTTTCATGAACTGGAAATATCCACCCCTGCACTGACCTCAAAGTATGTTGATGGAAAGTATCTATGTTGACTTGAGATAGTGTGTGTGTTGTTGGACAGGGTGTGTGTTGTTGGACAGGGTGTGTGTTGATGGACAGGGTGTGTGTTGATGGATGGTGTGTGTTGTTGGACAGGGTGTGTGTTGTTGGACAGGGTGTGTGTTGTTGGACAGGGTGTGTGTTGATGGACAGGGTGTGTGTTGATGGATGGTGTGTGTTGTTGGACAGGGTGTGTGTTGATGGACAGGGTGTGTGTTGTTGGACAGGGTGTGTGTTGATGGACAGGGTGTGTGTTGATGGATGGTGTGTGTTGATGGATAGCGTGTGTGTTGTTGGACAGGGTGTGTGTTGTTGGACAGGGTGTGTGTTTTTGGACACGGTATGTGTTGTTGGACAGGGTGTGTGTTGTTGGACAGGGTGTGTGTTGTTGGACAGGGTGTGTGTTGTTGGACAGGGTGTGTGTTGATGGATAGTGTGTGTGTTGTTGGACAGGGTGTGTGTTGTTGGACAGGGTGTGTGTTGTTGGACAGCGTGTGTGTTGATGGACAGGGTATGTGTTGTTGGACAGGGTGTGTGTTGTTGGACAGGGTGTGTGTTGTTGGACAGGGTGTGTGTAGATGGACAAGGTATATGTTGTTGGACAGGGTGTGTGTTGATGGACAGGGTGTGTGTTGTTGGACAGGGTGTGTGTTGTTGGACAGGGTGTGTGTTGTTGGACAGGGTGTGTGTTGTTGGACAGGGTGTGTGTTGTTGGACAGGGGGTGTGTTGATTGGTAGAGATAAAGCAGTGTTTGTCATCCCCAGATGACCATGTCGTTGTGGATTAGAAGCTCTCATTAAACCAGATGTATAAAGAAACGTGTGGAAGTGCCTGCACCATCTCAATTTATTTTGTACTATGTAAAGGTGTGGTGGTCTTACTGGAGAATGAGAGGGGGTGAAGGGTTAGGGGGTGAGGGATGTGAGTGGGAGATTGAAGGGTGAGGGGCTAGGGGGTGAGGGATGTGAGCGGGTGATTGAAGGGTGAGGGGCTAGGGGGTGAGGGATGTGAGCGGGTGATTGAAGGGTGAGGGGTGAGAGATGTGAGTGGATGATTAAAGGGTGAGGGGCTAGGGGGTGAGGGATGTGAGTGGGAGATTGAAGGGTGAGGGGCTAGGGGGTGAGGGATGTGAGCGGGAGATTGAAGGGTGAAGGGCTAGGGGGTGAGGGATGTGAGCGGGTGATTGAAGGGTGAGGGGCTAGGGGGTGAGGGATGTGAGCGGGAGATTGAAGGGTGAGTGGCTAGGGGGTGAGGGATGTGAGCAGGAGATTGAAGGGTGAGGGGCTAGGGGGTGAGGGATGTGAGTGGGTGATTGAAGGGTGAGGGGCTCAGGGGTGAGGGATGTGAGTGGGAGATTGAATGGTAAAGGGCTAGGGGGTGAGGGATGTGAGTGGGCGATTGAAGGTTGAGGGGCTAGGGGGTGAGGTATGTGAGCGGGTGATTGAAGGGTGAGGAGCTAGGGGGTGAGGGATGTGAGCGGGTGATTGAAGGGTGAGGAGCTGGGGGGTGAGGGATGTGAGCGGGTGATTGAAGGGTGAGGGGCTCGGGGGTGAGGGATGTGAGTGGGAGATTGAATGGTAAAGGGCTAGGGGGTGAGGGAAGTGAGCGGGTGATTGAAGGGTGAGGAGCTAGGGGGTGAGGGATGTGAGCGGGTGATTGAAGGGTGAGTGGCTAGGGGGTGAGGGATGTGAGTGGGAGATTGAAGGGTGAGGGGCTAGGGGGTGAGGGATGTGAGCGGGAGATTGAAGGGTGAGGGGCTAGGGGGTGAGGGATGTGAGCGGGTGATTGAAGGGTGAGGAGCTAGGGGTGAGGGATGTGAGCGGGTGATTGAAGGGTGAGGGACTAGGGGGTGAGGGATGTGAGCGGGTGATTGAAGGGTGAGGGGCTAGGGGGTGAGGGATGTGAGCGGGAGATTGAAGGGTGAGTGGCTAGGGGGTGAGGGATGTGAGCAGGAGATTGAAGGGTGAGGGGCTAGGGGGTGAGGGATGTGAGTGGGTGATTGAAGGGTGAGGGGCTCGGGGGTGAGGGATGTGAGTGGGAGATTGAATGGTAAAGGGCTAGGGGGTGAGGGATGTGAGTGGGTGATTGAAGGTTGAGGGGCTAGGGGGTGAGGGATGTGAGCGGGTGATTGAAGGGTGAGGAGCTAGGGGGTGAGGGATGTGAGTGGGCGATTGAAGGGTGAGGGGTGAGGGATGTGAGTGGATGATTAAAGGGTGAGGGGCTAGGGGGTGAGGGATGTGAGTGGGAGATTGAAGGGTGAGGGGCTAGGGGTGAGGGATGTGAGCGGGAGATTGAAGGGTGAGGGGCTAGGGGGTGAGGGATGTGAGCGGGTGATTGAAGGGTGAGGAGCTAGGGGGTGAGGGATGTGAGCGGGTGATTGAAGGGTGAGGGACTAGGGGGTGAGGGATGTGAGCGGGTGATTGAAGGGTGAGGGGCTAGGGGGTGAGGGATGTGAGCGGGAGATTGAAGGGTGAGTGGCTAGGGGGTGAGGGATGTGAGCAGGAGATTGAAGGGTGAGGGGCTAGGGGGTGAGGGATGTGAGTGGGTGATTGAAGGGTGAGGGGCTCGGGGGTGAGGGATGTGAGTGGGAGATTGAATGGTAAAGGAATAGGGGGTGAGGGATGTGAGTGGGTGATTGAAGGTTGAGGGGCTAGGGGGTGAGGGATGTGAGCGGGTGATTGAAGGGTGAGGAGCTAGGGGGTGAGGGATGTGAGCGGGTGATTGAAGGGTGAGGAGCTGGGGGGTGAGGGATGTGAGCGGGTGATTGAAGGGTGAGGGGCTCGGGGGTGAGGGATGTGAGTGGGAGATTGAATGGTAAAGGGCTAGGGGGTGAGGGATGTGAGTGGGTGATTGAAGGGTGAGGGGCTAAGGGGTGAGGGATGTGAGCGGGTGATTGAAGGGTGAGGGGCTCGGGGGTGAGGGATGTGAGTGGGAGATTGAATGGTAAAGGGCTAGGTGGTGAGGGATGTGAGTGGGCGATTGAAGGGTGAGGGGTGAGGGATGTGAGTGGATGATTAAAGGGTGAGGGGCTAGGGGGTGAGGGATGTGAGTGGGAGATTGAAGGGTGAGGGGCTAGGGGGTGAGGGATGTGAGCGGGAGATTGAAGGGTGAGGGGCTAGGGGGTGAGGGATGTGAGCGGGTGATTGAAGGGTGAGGAGCTAGGGGGTGAGGGATGTGAGCGGGAGATTGAAAGGGTGAGTGGCTCGGGGGTGAGGGATGTGAGCGGGTGATTGAAGTGTGAGGAGCTAGGGGGTGAGGGATGTGAGCGGGTTATTGAAGCGTGAGGAGCTAGGGGGTGAGGGATGTGAGCGGGTGATTGAAGGGTGAGGGGCTCGGGGGTGAGGGATGTGAGTGGGAGATTGAAGGGTGAGGGGCTAGGGGGTGAGGGATGTGAGCGGGAGATTGAAGGGTGAGGGGCTAGGGGGTGAGGGATGTGAGCGGGTGATTGAAGGGTGAGGAACTAGGGGGTGAGGGATGTGAGTGGGTGATTGAAGGGTGAGGGGCTAGGGGGTGAGGGATGTGAGCGGGTGATTGAAGGGTGAGGGGCTAGGGGGTGAGGGATGTGAGCGGTAGATTGAAGGGTGAGGGGCTAGGGGGTGAGGGATGTGAGCAGGAGATTGAAGGGTGAGGGGCTAGGGGGTGAGGGATGTGAGTGGGTGATTGAAGGGTGAGGGGCTCGGGGGTGAGGGATGTGAGTCGGAGATTGAATGGTAAAGGGCTAGGGGTTGAGGATTTGATGTCTAGGGGGTGAGGATTTGATGTCTAGGGGGTGAGGGATGTGAGCGGGAGATTGAAGGGTGAGGGGCTAGGGGGTGAGGATTTGATGTCTAGGGGGTGAGGGAAGGGAGTGAGGAGGGGGAGATCTTACCGGAGAGGCTGAGGGTGTGAGGGGTGCGATGCTGCAGTCATTTCGTCCGACTGAGGGAGAGGAGGGAGCTGATATACAGTTGTTTTCACCTAAGAGAGGGGGAGGGGCGGAGAAATGCTGAGAATTCTTTTCATTGGCTACTTTCTGGGTCTAGATGTCTGACGGATCTATACAAAGACAGGCAGACTATTGAGAAAGTCTAAGGGATGTTTTGTCAGGGTGCACTGAGAATTCCTGTTATCTGTGGAAAACAGTGACATTACATCATCCATACACATACACACTGTGGTGACACATACACACTGTGGTGACACATACACGAGTATTCCATCATTTTTGGAACACGGAACATAAATTCCAAGTGCTGTATTCCAGGATATGATTCCAAGGTTCCAGAAGCCATGCTGCTATCCCAGGAACGTCTGTATGCTATGTCGCCATGGTGATTACGGTATCAGAACGTTGAGGTGTAGACACACTAAAGTGTCTTTCCGTCCACAGAGTGGAATGTCGTGATATTCCCAAAGGGAGCGAGGTGACCTCATTCACACCTCAAACCGGAGAAGGTGACAGATAGGAAAACACACGAGGGGCGTTAACCCTACACAGTACATACCATGCCAAGATGTCGTGTGTGTATGTGTGTTTACCTGGGACCTGTAGGCTGTTCATGTCGGGCTGCAGGATGTCGGCCATGATGAGGGTTGCCACGGCCAGGACAGCCTGGGAGAGGACAAAACACAGAGAGGTGCTTCTTTACCTTTATTTAATGAGGCAAGTCAGTTCAGAACAAATTATTATTTACAATGACGGCCTACCGGGTAACATTCAGTTTAACTACCTTGTTTAGGGGTAGAAGGACAGATTTCTAGCTTGTCAGCTCAGGGATTCGATCCAGCAACCTTTTGGTTACTGGCCCAACACTTTAACCACTAGGCTACCTGCCGCTTAAGAGCAATGGGCCAGTAACTGAAAGGTCACTGATTCAAATCCCTGTGCCGACGAGGTGAAAATCTGTTGATGTGCCCTTTAGCGAGGAAATTGGCCCACTCCAGGGTCGCCGTCAGGGTCGCCGTCCCTGACCATGACCCCACTCTCCTAGGGTGTCCCAGAGTGAGTGGGATATGTCCAAATTTTGTTTGACCAGATACAATACTATTTTACAGTAAACAAATTAACAACATACTTTCAGCATGCTTAGAGGGAAGGACATTCAACAAGCACAGCACTTACACAAATGATTGATGATTGGCTGAGAGAAATTGATGATAAAAAGATTGTGGGAGCTGATTTGTTAGACTTCAGTTGCGGCTTCTGACATTATCGATCGTAGTCTGCTGATGGAAAAACGTATGTGTTATGGCTTTACACCCCCTGCTATATTGTGGATAAAGAGTTACCTGTCTAACAGAACACAGAGGGTGTTATTTAATGGAAGAATCAGGAATTCCCCAGGGTAGCTGTCTAGGCCCCCTTATTTTTATCAATCTTTACTAACGACATGCCACTGGCTTTGAGTAATCAACCCTGGGGCGGCAGGGTAGCCTAGTGGTTAGAGCGTTGGACTAGTAACCGGAAGGTTGCAAGTTCGAATCCCCGAGCTGACAAGGTACAAATCTGTCGTTCTGCCCCCGAACAGGCAGTTAACCCACTGTTCCTAGGCCGTCATTGAAAATAAGAATTTGTTCTTAACTGACTTGCCTAGTAAAATAAAGGTAAAATTAAAAAAAAACAATACACGTCAGCTACTACAATGACTGCAACACTTAACAAAGAGCTGCAGTTTGTTTTAGAATGTGTGGCAAGGAATAAGTTAGTCCTAAATATTTCAAAACTAAAATAATTGTATTTGGGACAAATCATTCACTAAACCCTAAACCTCAACTAAATCGTGTAACGAATCATGTGGGAAGTTGTGGTGACAAAACTGCTTAGAGTAACCTTGGATTGTCAACTGTCCTGGCATATTGATGCAACTTACAATACAGTACAACACAATACGGTACAATACAATACAGTACAATACAAAACGGTACCATACAATATAATACAATACAATACAGTTCAACACAATACGATACAATACGGTACAATACAGTTCAACACAATATGATACAATATGGTACAATACAGTACAACACAATACAGTACAATACAACACAATACAGTTCAACACAATACAGTGCAACACAATACAGTACAACACAATACAGTACAACACAATACAGTACAATACAATACAGTACAATACAACACAATACAGTAGAATACAGTTCAACACAATACAGTACAACACAATACAGTACAACACAATACAGTACAATACAGTTCAACACAATACAGTACAACACAATACAGTTCAACACAATACAGTACAACACAATACAGTACAATACAGTACAGTACAATACAATACAGTACAATACAATACAGTACAACACAATACAGTACAATACAATACGGTACAACACAATACAATACAGTACAATACAATACAGTACAGTACCGTACAATACAGTACAACACAATACAGTACAATACAATACAATACAGTACAATACAATACAATACAGTACAACACAATACAGTACAATACAGTACAATACGGTACAACACAATACAATACAGTACAATACAATACAGTACAATACAATACGGTACAACACAATACAGTACAATACAATACGATACAATACAATACAATACAGTACAACACAATACAGTACAATACACTACAGTACAATACAATACAGTACAATACAATACAGTACAACACAATACAGTACAACACAATACAGTACAACACAAAATATAGACAATATAATACAATACAGTACAATACAATACATAGACAAAACGAATGGTCTCTCCCATCAGTGGGTGCTCTGGTCAGTGGGTGCTCTGGTCAGTGGGTGCTCTGGTCAGTGGGTGCTCTGGTCAGTGGGTGCTCTGGTCAGTGGGTGCTCTGGTCAGTGGGTGCGGTCGCCCCATCCGGGCCCAAACTGATTTTCCAAGGGCGGGATGGACCAAGCATGTATCTATGTGTTTATTCCAACCCTCATTAATTCCAACCTTCAGACAGCCACAGATCAACCCATCTTTCCCAGTAAATCATCATTCTACAATTTCCTTCTGCAATTACATCCCTCCATTCTACCATGGTGTCTCACTAGGGACTTGAACCTCCCCATCTCCCCGTAAACTGGACAATAGAATTCCAGTCGTGGAGAGGGTAGAAAGTTTTAAGTTCCTCGACGTACACATCACGGACAAACTGAAATGGTCCACCCACACAGACAGCGTTGTGAAGAAGGCGTAGCAGCACCTCTTCAACCTCAGGAGGCTGAAGAAATTCAGCTTGTCACCAAAAGCACTCACAAACTTTTACAGATGCACAATCGAGAGCATCCTGGCGGGCTGTATCACCGCCTGGTACGGCAGCTGCTCCGCCCACAACCGCAAGGCTCTCCAGAGGGTAGTGAGGTCTGCACAACGCATCACCGGGGGCAAACTACCTGCCCTCCAGGACACCTACACCACCCAATGTCACAAGAAGGCCATAAAGAACATCAAGGACAACAACCACCCGCCCGAGCCACTGCCTGTTCACCCCGCTATCATCTAGAAGGCGAGGTCATTACAGGTGCATCAAAGCAGGGACCGAGAGACTAAAAAACAGCTTCTATCTCAAGGCCATCAGACTGTTAAAAACAGCCACCACTAACATTGAGTGGCTGCTGCCATACATGTAACAAATGTATCACTAGCCACTTTAAACAATGCCACTAAATACAATGTTTACATACCCTACATTACTCATCTCATATGTATATACTGTACTCTATACCATCTACTGCATCCTGCCTATGCCGTTCTGTACCATCACTCATTCATATATCTTTATGTACATATTCATCATCCATTTACACTTGTGTGTATAAGGTAGTAGTTGTGGAATTGTTAGTTAGATTACTCGTTGGTTATTACTGCATTGTCAGAACTAGAAGCACAAGAATTTCGCTACACTCGCATTAACATCTGCTAACCATGTGTATGTGTGACAAATAAAATTTGATTTGATTTAGAATGAACCTTTCTGGTTGATAACATCGACATGTCATCCCTCTCTTTTCATGTCCGTCCTCTCCTCTACTCCCCCTTTGCCTTCCCTCCTCTCATCTCCTCCTGCTCTGCCTCCTCTCCTCTCCTCCTCTCCTCTCCTCTCCTCTCCTCTCCTCTCCTCTCCTCTCCTCTCCTCTCCTCCTTCTCTGTCTATTTCTCTTCCTGTACTAGATATGTCCCTGGACAGAACTAAACACAGACAGACCAGCTTCAACAACTGTCCAGGAAAAGCATCATTAACACAGGAAAAGACTCCATGTGTGTGTGTGTGTGTGTGTGTGTGTGTGTGTGTGTGTGTGTGTGTGTGTGTGTGTGTGTGTGTGTGTGTGTGTGTGTGTGTGTGTGTGTGTGTGTGTGAGTGAGAGAGATGCAACAACAAATTCAATCCCTTATAGACAACTTCCTGGACAAAACATTCCACTATAATAGTGAAGGTGTAAACTTGGCAGTAGAAAACCTAAATAGTATATTTGACCTCTCAGCTCTCCTATCAAATCTAAAAAAAATCAAACAGAAAACCGAAGAAAATTAACAACAATGACAAATGGTTTGATGAAGAATGCAAAAACCTAAGATAGAAATTGAGAAACTTATCTAACCAAAAACAGAGACCCAGAAAACCTGAGCCTACGACTTCACTATGGTGAATCACTAAAACATTACAGAAATACACCACGGAAAAAGAAGGAACAGCACGTCAGAAATCAGCTCAAAGTAATTGAATAAACCATAGAATCTAACCACTTCTGGCAAAACTGGAAAACACTAAGCAAACAACAACACAGAGTTATCTATCCAAAATGGAGATGTATGGATAAACCACTTCTCTAATCTTTTTGGCCCTGTAACAAAGAACAAACAGCAAAAACATATACATGATCAAATACAAATCTTAGGATAAACTATTAAAAACTACCAGAACACACTAGATTCTCCAATTACCTTGAATGAACTACAGGACAAAATACAAACCCTCCAACACCAAAAGGCCTGTTGTGTTGATGGTATCCTCAATTCAAAATTTAAAAAGGCACTCACACATCTGAGCTATCTTTGTTGCAGGTGCATGGTAACATTTGAATAAGATGAGAAAAAAGAAGAAACCCACACACAGCTCTTGCTAAATCCTAAATCCTAAATCCTAAATGAAATTATAAAATGTACAGACTACAAATTCCAATTGGATATACTTAAACTCTTTAACATCATCCTCAGCTCTGGCATCGTCCCCAATATTTGTAACCAAGGACTGATCACCCCAATCCACAAATGCAGAGACAAATTTGACACCAATAACTACTGTGGGATATGTGTCAACAGCAACCTTGGGAAATCCTCTGCATTATCATTAACAGCAGACTCGTACATTTCCCCAGTGAAAACAATGTACTGAGCAAATGTCAAATTGGATTTTTACCAGATTACCGTACGACAGACCACGTATTCACCCTGCACACCCTAATTGACAAACAAACAAACCAAAACATAGGCAAAGTCTTCTCATGCTTTGTTGATTTCAAAAAAGCTTTTGACTCAATTTGGCAATAAGGGGTCTGCTATACAAACTGATGGAAAGTGGTGTTGGGGGAAAAACATACAACTTTATCAAATCCATGTACACAAACAATAAGTGTGCGGTTAAAATTGGAAAAAAAGCACACATTTCTTTCCATAGGGCTGTGGGGTGAGACAAGGATGCAGCTTAAGCCCCACCCTCTTCAACAAATATATCAACAAATTGGTGAGGGCACTAGAACAGTCTGCAGCACCTGGCCTCATCCTACTAGAAGCTGAAGTTAAATATCTACTGTTTGCTGGTGATCTGGTGCTTCTGTCCCCAACTAAGGAGGGGCTACACCAGCACCTAGATCTTCTGCACAGATTCTGCCAGACCATGGGCCCTGACATACCTGGGCCCTGACATACCTATGCCCTGACAGACCTGGGCCCTGACAGTAAATCTCAGTAAGACAATAATAATGGTGTTCCAAAAAAGGTCCAGTCGCCAGGACCACAAATACAAATTCCATCTAGACACTGTTGCCCTAGAGCACACAAAAAACTATACATACCTCGGCCTAAACATCAGCGCCACAGGTAACTTCCACAAAGCTGTGAACGATCTGTGAGACAAGGCAAGAAGTGCATTCTATGCCATCAAAAGGAACATACAATTTGACATCCCAATTAGGATCTGGCAAAAAATAGTTGAATCAGTTATAGAACCCATTGTCCTTTATGGTTGTGAGGTCTGGGGTCCGCTCACCAACCAAGACTTCACAAAATGGGACAAACACCAAATTCTGCAGACAGAGCAGAATTAGGCTGATACCCACTAATTATTAAAATCCAGAAGTGCCATTAAATTCTACAACTATTTGCACATAATATGATATTTGAAATGTCTTTGTTCTTTTGGCACTTTTGTGGGAGTAATTTTTACTCTTAATATTTATTGTTTATTTCACTTTTGTTTATTATCTTTTTCACTTGCTTGGCAATGTAAAAATATGTTTCCCATGCCATTTAAGCCCTTTGAATTGAGAGAGAGAGAGAGAGAGAGAGAGAGAGAGAGAGACAGACAGACAGACAGACAGACAGACAGACAGACAGACAGACAGACAGACAGACAGACAGACAGACAGACAGACAGACAGACAGACAGAGAGTGACAGACACAGAGGGAGAGAGAGACAAAACAAAACATTGAGAGAGAGAACATGGACAGAAAGCAGAAAGAGTGAAAGAGAGAGAAAAGGAGAGAGAGAAGGAAAGTGGGAGGCAGAGAGAGAGATATATAAGTCGAGAAATCATATTGTCATGGGGATATATGGTGAATATCCTGATTCAGAATTTGTGTTTGAAACAAACGTTACACCAGCTCAGATTACACCTCTCTGTAGGAAAATCTGTGTCTTTCTGTGTGTACCTGCATGCAGACGTGTGTGTGTGTGTGTGTGTGTGTGTGTGTGTGTGTGTGTGTGTGTGTGTGTGTGTGTGCGCGCGTGTGTGTGTGTGTGTGTGTGTGTGTGTGTGTGTGTGTGTGTGTGTGTGTGTGTGTGTGTGTGTGTGTGTGTGTGTGTGTGTGTGTGTGTGTGTGTGTGTGTGTGTGTGTGTGTGTGTGTGTGT
This sequence comes from Oncorhynchus masou masou, assembly GCF_036934945.1. Taxonomy (NCBI): domain Eukaryota; kingdom Metazoa; phylum Chordata; class Actinopteri; order Salmoniformes; family Salmonidae; genus Oncorhynchus; species Oncorhynchus masou. The sequence continues at coordinate 9,740,748 of NC_088234.1, forward strand.
GTGTGTGTGTGTGTTTAGGTATGTGTGTGTGTTTAGGTGTGGGTGTGTGCAGCATTAAAGTTCTCTTCCCATGTTCCCATTTAATGATAAAGCCAGAGAGAGAAAAAAACAACATTCTTCACCCCTCCTCCTCTCTTTGCCCCTCCCCCTCTCTTCACCCCTCCTCGGGCCGATTGGACAAGACACTAGGCCACTTTTCGGCCCCATTAACACTACGCACACAGCTGTAGCCCGTGGGTTGTCGTGGTTATGATATGGCCCGTGGGTTGCCGTGGTTATGATATGGCCCGTGGGTTGTCGTGGTTATGATATGGCCCGTGGGTTGTTGTGGTTATGGTACACACACAGCTGTAGCCCGTGGGTTGTCGTGGTTATGGTACACACACAGCTGTGGCCCGTGGGTTGTCGTGGTTATGATATGGCCCGTGGGTTGCCGTGGTTATGGTACACACACAGCTGTGGCCCGTGGGTTGTTGTGGTTATGATATGGCCCGTGGGTTGCCGTGGTTATGATATGGCCCGTGGGTTGCCGTGGTTATGATATGGCCCGTGGGTTGTTGTGGTTATGGTACACACACAGAACACTTCAGCTCACAAAGGAGCGATGACATCATCACGGACTGAGCTTCCTGAGGAAGAAGAGAAACCCCTCCCCACCCCTTGTAACTCACGCAAGCAGTAAAATCAGATTTAAAAAACAGAAAAAAATACACCTTAATGAACAGCGAGGACTGTGAAGAGACACACACACACACACACACACACACACACACACACACACACACACACACACACACACACACACACACACACACACACACACACACACACACAAAGTACAAACACACATACCCACACAACATACACACTATACACACACCTACACCTGGATTGTGGGTTGTGGAATAGTAGTGGCTGGAGGGGACACTCTTAATGTATTGTTAAATCTGTTGTAAATGTATTTTAATGCTTAAAAATGGCATTACAATGTATACTACTGCCTTAATCTTTGCTGGACCCCAGGAAGAGTAACTGCTGCCTCGACAGGAACTAATGGGGACCCCCCCCCCCATCCCCCGCCCTTCAAACCGCACCTCCTACCCCCAACCCCCCATCCACCGCCCTTCAAACCACACCTCCTATCCCCCCCATCTCCCGCCCTTCAAACCGCACCTCCTACCCCCTCCCCCCATCCCCCGCCCTTCAAACCGCACCTCCTACCCCATCCCCCCATCCCCCTCCCTTCAAACCACACCTCCTACCCCCTCCCCCTCCCCTCCCTTCAAACCACACCTCCTACCCCCTCCCCCTACCCCTCCCTTCAAACCACACCTCCTACCCCCCCCCCCTCCCCTCCACACAGGGGACGTCCAATAAAAATAGTGATATAGATCGACTGTTCCAGACTCCTGACCCCTGACATTTAACCTTTGACCCCAGACAGGTGTAGCTCAGATAAAACGAGTGACCCCTTGACCAACTCTGCACCAAAATTTCACCTCCTTCTCACTGAAATACAGACCTGTTGTCCTATCCTTGTCTTCCACTGTTAACCATAGACCTGTTGTCTTATCCCTGTCTTCCTCTGTTAACCATAGACCTGTTGTCCTATCCCTGTCTTCCACTGTTAACCATAGACCTGTTGTCTTATCCCTGTCTTCCACTGTTAACCATAGACCTGTTGTCCTATCCCTGTCTTCCTCTGTTAACCATAGACCTGTTGTCTTATCCCTGTCTTCCACTGTTAACCATAGACCTGTTGTCCTATCCCTGTCTTCCACTGTTAACCATAGACCTGTTGTCTTATCCCTGTCTTCCACTGTTAACCATAGACCTGTTGTCTTATCCCTGTCTTCCACTGTTAACCATAGACCTGTTGTCTTATCCCTGTCTTCCTCTGTTAACCATAGACCTGTTGTCCTATCCCTGTCTTCCACTGTTAACCATAGACCTGTTGTCTTATCCCTGTCTTCCACTGTTAACCATAGACCTGTTGTCTTATCCCTGTCTTCCACTGTTAACCATAGACCTGTTGTCCTATCCCTGTCTTCCACTGTTAACCATAGACCTGTTGTCTTATCCCTGTCTTCCACTGTTAACCATAGACCTGTTGTCCTATCCCTGTCTTCCTCTGTTAACCATAGACCTGTTGTCTTATCCCTGTCTTCCACTGTTAACCATAGACCTGTTGTCTTATCCCTGTCTTCCACTGTTAACCATAGACCTGTTGTCTTATCCCTGTCTTCCACTGTTAACCATAGACCTGTTGTCTTATCCCTGTCTTCCACTGTTAACCATAGACCTGTTGTCTTATCCCTGTCTTCCACTGTTAACCATAGACCTGTTGTCTTATCCCTGTCTTCCACTGTTAACCATAGACCTGTTGTCTTATCCCTGTCTTCCACTGTTAACCATAGACCTGTTGTCTTATCCCTGTCTTCCACTGTTAACCATAGACCTGTTGTCTTATCCCTGTCTTCCACTGTTAACCATAGACCTGTTGTCTTATCCCTGTCTTCCTCTGTTAACCATAGACCTGTTGTCTTATCCCCGTCTTCCACTGTTAACCATAGACCTGTTGTCCTATCCCTGTCTTCCACTGTTAACCATAGACCTGTTGTCTTATCCCTGTCTTCCACTGTTAACCATAGACCTGTTGTCTTATCCCTGTCTTCCACTGTTAACCATAGACCTGTTGTCTTATCTCTGTCTTCTACTGTTAACCATAGACCTGTTGTCCTATCCCTGTCTTCCACTGTTAACCATAGACCTGTTGTCTTATCCCTGTCTTCCACTGTTAACCATAGACCTGTTGTCTTATCCCTGTCTTCCACTGTTAACCATAGACCTGTTGTCTTATCCCTGTCTTCCACTGTTAACCATAGACCTGTTGTCTTATCCCTGTCTTCCACTGTTACCCATTGGCTTTTTTTTACAGCAGGTAATCCCTTCTCATTCACCAAATGTATCCTTCTACAAATGTATCCACACAAAACAACATGCAGGAAAACATGAATTAACTCAATGCCAGTAAAAAGAATAATTCCCAATTGAAACCCCGGCAGCATATCCTAAACCAAATCCTCAAACTCACCTGTCTTTTCCTGAAACAATGTTCCTGCCCTTGTTCCTCACTGGAGCAGAACTAAGGAGAGACAGAGAGAGGAGAGACAGAGAGAGGAGAGACAGAGAGAGGAGAGACAGAGAGAGGAGAGACAGAGAGAGGAGAGACAGAGAGAGGAGAGACAGAGAGAGGAGAGACAGAGAGAGGAGAGACAGAGAGAGGAGAGACAGAGACAGAGAGAGACAGAGAGAGGAGAGACAGAGAGAGGAGAGACAGAGAGAGGAGAGACAGAGAGAGGAGAGACAGAGAGAGGAGAGACAGAGAGAGGAGAGACAGAGAGAGGAGAGACAGAGAGAGGAGAGACAGAGAGAGGAGAGACAGAGAGAGGAGAGACAGAGAGAGGAGAGACAGAGAGAGGAGAGACAGAGAGAGAGAGACAGAGAGAGGAGAGACAGAGAGAGGAGAGACAGAGAGAGGAGAGACAGAGAGAGAGAGACAGAGAGAGGAGAGACAGAGAGAGGAGAGGCAGAGAGAGGAGAGACAGAGAGAGGAGAGACAGAGAGAGGAGAGACAGAGAGAGGAGAGACAGAGAGAGGAGAGACAGAGAGAGGAGAGACAGAGAGAGGAGAGACAGAGAGAGACAGAGAGAGGAGAGACAGAGAGAGGAGAGACAGAGAGAGGAGAGACAGAGAGAGGAGAGACAGAGAGAGGAGAGACAGAGAGAGGAGAGACAGAGAGAGGAGAGACAGAGAGAGGAGAGACAGAGACAGAGAGAGACAGAGAGAGGAGAGACAGAGAGAGGAGAGACAGAGAGAGGAGAGGGTGCTTCTGCTGCAGGGATCAGGAATCACTGGGAATGTTCAACCTCCCAGATGGAACCGAACGTCGGCAGAATTCCAAGAGCAGAATTCCAAGAGCAGAATTCCAAGAGCAGAATTCCAAGAGCAGAATTCCAAGAGCAGAATTCCAAAAAAGAACCGACAATAGAAATAGGACGGTAAAAATAGTTAAACAAAGACTTTGGAAAAGTCCAATGGAGCAGAAGGGTGGGGGGAGAAACTTTCCTGAAAAAACTATGGAACGATCCCAAATATTCCCAAATCTTTGCCTGGAGCGTTCCTCTGCTGTGTCCGCAGCCTTGCAGTCAGTCTTTCAACTGGCCTGGAATGTCAGAGAAGAAAGAAGTTATACACACACACACACACGGAAACAGGGAAAAGGTTTGTACAACATGGGGGATGTGGGGAGTTTACCTCATTTAGAATATGCTCTGTGTGTGTATGAGAGAGAGAGAGAGAGAGGCGGGGAAAGAGAGAGAGGGAGTGGGAGTGTGTGTGTGTGTGTGTGTGTTTTACCATTCTTGTGGATACGAGGTCCCCACAAGAATGGTAAATGAACAGAAATGTGATCAACTGGGGGCGTTTTTGTTTGTCCCCACAAGGTCACAGGCTCTATCTAAGGGGTTTAAGGTTAGAATTAGTGTTATAGGGTTAGAATTGCGTTAAGGGTTAGGTTTAGGGTTAGGTTTAGGGTTAGGAACTAGGGTTAGTTTAGGGTTAGGGTTAGGGTTAGGAACTAGGGTTAGTTTAGGGTTAGGGTTAGGTTTAGGGTTAGGAGCTTGGGTTCGGTTTAGGGTTAGGAGTTAGGGTTAGGTTTAGGGTTAGGAACTAGGTTTAGGTTTAGGGTTAGGAGCTAGGATTAGGTTTAGGGTTAGGAGCTAGGGTTAGGGTTAGGTTTAGGGTTAGGTTTAGGGTTAGGAGCTTGGGTTCGGTTTAGGGTTAGGAGCTAGGGTTAGGTTTAGGGTTAGGAACTAGGGTTAGGTTTAGGGTTAGGATTAGGAGCTAGGGTTAGGTTTAGGGTTCGGAGCTTGGGTTAGGAACTAGGGTTAGGTTTAGGGTTAGGAGCTAGGGTTAGGTTTAGGGTTAGGAGCTAGGGTTAGGTTTAGGTTTAGGGTTAGGTTAGGTTTAGGGTTAGGAACTAGGGTTAGGTTTCGGGTTAGGGTTAGGTTTAAGGGTTAGGTTTAGGGTTAGGTTCGGTTTAGGGTTAGGAACTAGGGTTAGGTTTAGGGTTAGGAGCTAGGGTTAGGTTTAGGGTTAAGGTTAGTTTAAGGGTTAGGAACTAGGGTTAGGTTAAGGGTTCGGAATTAGTGTTAGGTTAAGGGTTAGGAACTAGGGTTAGGTTTAGGGTTAGGAGCTAGGGTTAGGTTTAGGGTTAAGGTTAGTTTAAGGGTTAGGAACTAGGGTTAGGTTAAGGGTTCGGAACTAGTGTTAGGTTAAGGGTTAGGAACTAGGGTTAGGTTTAGGGTTAGAGTTAGGAGCTCGGGTTAGGTTTAGGGTTAGGGTTAGGGGTTAGGGAAAATAGGATTTTGAATGGGTTAGGGTTAATGTGCCCACAAGGTTAGCTGTACAATACTGTGTGTGTGAGAGAGAGAGTTAGGGTTAGGGACTGTGTATGTGAGAGAGAGGGTTAGGGTTAGGGACTGTGTGTGTGAGAGAGAGAGTTGGGGTTAGGGTTAGGGACTGTGTATGTGAGAGAGAGGGTTAGGGTTAGGGACTGTATGTGTGAGAGAGAGAGTTGGGGTTAGGGTTAGGGACTGTGTGTGTGAGAGAGAGAGAGTTGGGGTTAGGGTTAGGGACTGTGTGTGTGAGAGAGAGAGTTGGGGTTAGGGTTAGGGACTGTGTGTGAGAGAGAGTTGGTGGAGTGTTCTTGGAGTGGCAGTACACACTGTTTAAGTCATCTTGCCCCTTTCCTTCTCTCCTCTCTCTCTTCCTCCTTCTGTCTCTCCTCTCTCTCTTCCTCCCTTCCTTCTCTCCTCTCTCTTTTCCTCCTTCTTCTCTCCTCTCTCTCTTCCTCCCTTCCTTCTCTCCTCTCTCTCTTCCTCCTTCTTTCTCTCCTCTCTCTCTTCCTCCCTCCCTTCCTTCTCTCCTCTCTCTCTTCCTCCTTCTTTCTCTCCTCTCTTTCTTCCTCCTTTCTCTCCTCTCTCTCTTCCTCCCTCCCTTCCTTCTCTCCTCTCTCTCTTCCTCCTTCTTCTCTCCTCTCTCTCTTCATCCCTCCCTTCCTTCTCTCCTCTCTTTTCCTCTTTCTTTCTCTCCTCTCTCTCTTCCTCCTTCTTTCTCTCCTCTCTCTCTTCCTCCCTCCCTCCCTTCTCTCCTCTCTCTTTTCCTCCTTTCTCTCCTATCTCTCTTCCTCCCTCCCTTCCTTCTCTCCTCTCTCTCTTCCTCCTTCCTTCTCTCCTCTCTCTCTTCCTCCTTCTTTCTCTCCTCTCTCTCTTCGTCCCTCCCTTCCTTCTCTCCTCTCTCGTTTCCTCCTTCTTTCTCTCCTCTCTCTTCCTCCTTCCTTCTCTCCTCTCTCTTCCTCTTTCCTTCTCTCCTCTCTCTCTTCCTCCTTCTTTCTCTCCTCTCTCTTTTCCTCCTTCTTTCTCTCCTCTCTCTCTTCCTCCCTCCCTCCCTTCTCTCCTCTCTCTCTTCCTCCCTCCCTCCCTTCTCTCCTCTCTCTTTTCCTCCTTCTTTCTCTCCTATCTCTCTTCAGAGAGACAGAGAGAGAGAGAGAGACAGAGAGAGAGAGACAGAGAGAGAGAGAGAGAGAAAGAGAGACAGAGACAGAGACAGAGAGAGTAAGAAAGAGTAAGAGAGAGAGAGACAGAGACAGAGAGAGAGAGAGTAAGGGAGACAGAGACAGAGACAGAGACAGAGACAGAGACAGAGAGAGAGAGAGAGAGAGTGAGAGCGAGCGAGAGAGACAGAGAGACAGAGAAGAAAAGAGAGAGAGTAAGAGAGAGAGAGAGAGAGAGAGAGAGAGAGAGCGAGACAGATACTATGTTCTCAATCTCTACAACTAAAATTATAACTTTTATTACATTAGGCTGAAATGTGTTTTATGTTTTAGTACTTTAGTGTTGTTGATGCTGTACTTGCCGTAAATCTTTTCAACCTTTTCTGAAAATCTGCTAGTGTTTTAAGTGTGTGTGTGTGTGTGTGTGTTTTTGCTCTTGGGGATTTGATCTTACACTACAGGGATCAGATTTCTTCCCACCGGGGGACATGATTGAAAGCATACATCAACCTCCTGCTTTCTATATATACACACACACACACACACACACACACACACACACACACACACACACACACACACACACACACACACACACACACACACACACACACACACACACACACACACACACACACACACACACACACACACACACACACACACACACACACACACACACACACTCCAAGTCCTGTCATATTTTCAAATCAAATTAGCTGTGAGTGGAGTCTGGAAGTCATTAGGGCAGCATCCCAAATAGTCCCCTATTCCTTACTTAGTGAACTAATTCTGACCAGGGTCCATAGGGAATAGGTTGGCATTTGAGATTCAGGCTTGGTCTATATGGCAATCAAGGAGAGGGCCCCATATGGATTAGATTCTTGTTCTCTACCCTCCATCACTCTCCTTTCCTTTCCTCTTCTTGTTCTCTCACTCCGATTGGTAGCCTAGCATTCCAGCTCTCTCTATCGCTCTCTTTCCATCTCTCCATCTCTCTCTCTCTTTCCATCTATCTCTCCATCTCTCTCTTTCCATCTCTCTCTCTATATCTCTCTCCATCTCTCCATCTCTCTCTCTATATATCGGTGAGTAAACTGTCACGCAATAGTAAAAAAGGTGTGTAAACTGTGTTTACCCTAACAACCCAGCCAGGCCCATCCAATCCCCCTAGCAACCCAGCCTGGCCCATCCAATCCCCCTAACAACCCAGCCTGGCCCATCCAATCCCCCTAACAACCCAGCCTGGCCCATCCAATCCCCCTAACAACCCAGCCTGGCCCATCCAATCCCCCTAACAACCCAGCCTGGCCCATCCAATCCCCCTAACAACCCAGCCTGGCCCATCCAATCCCCCTAACAACCCAGCCTGGCCCATCCAATCCCCCTAACAACCCAGCCTGGCCCATCCTATCCCCCTAACAACCCAGCCTGGTCCATCCAATCCCCCTAACAACCCAGCCTGGTCCATCCAATCCCCCTAACAACCCAGCCTGGCCCATCCAATCCCCCTAACAACCCAGCCTGGCCCATCCAATCCCCCTAACAACCCAGCCTGGCCCATCCAATCCCCCTAGCAACCCAGCCTTGCCCATCCAATCCCCCCTAACAACCCAGCCTGGCCCATCCAATCCCCCTAACAACCCAGCCTGGCCCATCCAATCCCGCTAACAACCCAGCCTGGCCCATCCAATCCCCCTAGCAACCCAGCCTGGCCCATCCAATCCCGCTAACAACCCAGCCTGGCCCATCCAATCCCGCTAACAACCCAGCCTGGCCCATCCAATCCCCCTAACAACCCAGCCTGGCCCATCCAATCCCCCTAACAACCCAGCCTGGCCCATCCAATCCCCCTAACAACCCAGCTTGGCCCATCCAATCCCCCTAACAACCCAGCTTGGCCCATCCAATCCCCCTAACAACCCAGCCTGGCCCATCCAATCCCCCTAACAACCCAGCCTGGCCCATCCAATCCCCCTAACAACCCAGCCTGGCCCATCCAATCCCCCTAACAACCCAGCCTGGCCCATCCAATCCCCCTAACAACCCAGCCTGGCCCATCCAATCCCCCTAACAACCCAGCCTGGCCCATCCAATCCCCCTAACAACCCAGCCTGGCCCATCCAAGCCCCCTAACAACCCAGCCTGGCCCATCCAATCCCCCTAACAACCCAGCCTGGCCCATCCAATCCCCCTAACAACCCAGCCTGGCCCATCCAATCCCCCTAACAACCCAGCCTGGCCCATCCAATCCCCCTAACAACCCAGCCTGGCCCATCCAATCCCCCTAACAACCCAGCCTGGCCCATCCAATCCCCCTAACAACCCAGCCTGGCCCATTCAATCCCCCTAACAACCCAGCCTGGCCCATCCAATCCCCCTAGCAACCCAGCCTGGCCCATCCAATCCCCCTAACAACCCAGCCTGGCCCATCCAATCCCCCTAACAACCCAGCCTGGCCCATCCAAGCCCCCTAACAACCCAGCCTGGCCCATCCAATCCCCCTAACAACCCAGCCTGGCCCATTCAATCCCCCTAACAACCCAGCCTGGCCCATCCAATCCCCCTAACAACCCAGCCTGGCCCATCCAATCCCCCTAACAACCCAGCCTGGCCCATCCAATCCCCCTAACAACCCAGCCTGGCCCATCCAATCCCCCCTAACAACCCAGCCTGGCCCATCCAATCCCCCTAACAACCCAGCCTGGCCCATCCAATCCCCCTAACAACCCAGCCTGGCCCATCCAATCCCCCTAACAACCCAGCCTGGCCCATTCAATCCCCCTAACAACCCAGCCTGGCCCATCCAATCCCCCTAACAACCCAGCCTGGCCCATCCAATCCCCCTAACAACCCAGCCTGGCCCATCCAATCCCCCTAACAACCCAGCCTGGCCCATCCAATCCCCCCTAACAACCCAGCCTGGCCCATTCAATCCCCCTAACAACCCAGCCTGGCCCATTCAAGCCCCCTAACAACCCAGCCTGGCCCATCCAATCCCCCTAACAACCCAGCCTGGCCCATTCAATCCCCCTAACAACCCAGCCTGGCCCATCCAATCCCCCTAGCAACCCTTCACTACACCACTGGAGACAAGGACACTGCTAGACACCTGGACAAATACACACACACCACCTGGTGAGGGGAGGACGGCTCATAGTAACGGCCGGAAGGGAGTGAATGGAATAGCATCAAAACCATGGAAACCATGTGTGTGATGTGTTTGATACCATTTCATTGATTCCGTTCCAGCCATTGCTATCTACATTTAAAAAATAAATAAATGTAACCTTTATTTAACTAGGCAAGTCAGTTAAGAACAAATTCTTATGTACAATGACAGCCTAGGAACAGTGGGTTAACTGCCTTGTTCAGGGGCAGAATGACAGATTTTTACCTCGTCAGCTCGGGGATTCGATCCAGCAACCTTTTGGTTACTGGACCAACGCTCTAGGCTACCTGCTGCCCCAATGTAGTCTGGGTACCAGTCGACAGGAGTGGCAAATTAGCTAAAGAAGACTGGTATCCCTCCCTAATTAAGGTGCCACCAGCCACGTGGAACAGACACACTCTTAGGGTGTGTCTTTGTCCAGATGTCCAGCATTGTCCTTGTCCCCTGTAACATTCGTCCTCTTCTTCTGATGAGGAGTAAGAGAGGTCTGACCAATTTGCAGAGTGGTAAGTGTCCATTTTAATAAGACAAACTGAACACTACAAAAATACAAAAATACAAAATAACAAAATGAAACAAATGAAACGGTCCCGTGTGATAACAAACACTAACACGGAAAATAAACACCCACAACTCAAAAGTGAAACCAGGCTACCTAAGTATGGTTCTCAATCAGGGACAACGATAAACATCTGCCTCTGATTGAGAGGCCAAACACAGAAATCCCAAAACATAGAAAAAGGAACATAGACAACCCACCCAATTCACGCCCTGACCATACTAAAACAAAGACATAATAAAAGAACTAAGGTCAGAACGTGACATCCCCTCAGCGAGACAGGAAGTGATTGGTCAGGTGACAGGGAGGAACCCTGGGACATTCCTTGTGGACGCTTCATCGTTATCTCTGGAATTCTGGTATCCTGGACAGACACACCCCTCAACATCCCAACCCCGTCTCCTTCCCCTCACACACACAGCCATGTTTTCATTACTTCTCAGGACTTTTTGGGAAGTAAAAATGTATTCCCATTCAAAATCCTATTTTCCCCAAAACCCTAACTATAACCCTAACCTTAACCCCAAACCCTGAACATAACACTTAAACCTAAAATGGCATTTGTACTTTTCAGGACATGCAAAATGTCCTGACCTTTGAGAACACATAAGTCCACACACACCCACACACAATAATTGCCCCCATTCAAATATTTTGCCAATTCTGTCTAGTGACCATGACAGCTCTTTGAAATTTCTGTTTACTGTGTGTGTAAGCGTGTTTTTTGTTTTAGTGCTGTTGTGTTTTGAATGCTGTTGTGCTTTAGTGCTGTTGTGTTTTGAGTGCTGTTGTGTTTTGAGTGTTGTTGTGTTTTGAGTTTTTAATCAAGTATGCACAAATAGAAGGAGTGCTTTGACTCTCACTACCTGTGTGTGTATTAATGTGTGGCTTCCTTTCCATGTGTGTGTGTGTGTGTGTGTGTGTGTGTGTGTGTGTGTGTGTGTGTGTGTGTGTGTGTGTATGTGTTGTATAAACAAGTGTGTGTGTGCCTTTCCTGTAGCCATGGGTCCCCACCCCAGGTAGTGTTGGTGAGTTTGAAGCCCCTCCCCTCCCCCCGCCAACAAACCACTGCCCTCTAACAAAGAGCACGACAGAGTCTAGAGAGAGAGCGAGAGAGAGAGAATAAAGGAGAGAGAATAAAGGAGAGAGAGAGACAGATTATGAGTAACAGACTGCAAGTGTTTTATGTGAGGTCAACAGAGTCTGTATAATCTCACACCGACACACACACACTCTTGGGAACATCTGGCGCTCTACAACTTTACTACTTATTTTATTGTCTCTCACACACATCTCATGCTCTCTCTCTCTCTCTCTCTCTCTCTCTCTCTCTCTGGCATGAGAAACACATGTTGACATTGCCAAAGAAAGTGAAATAGATCATAAACAAAAGTGAAATAAACAAAATTAACAGTAAACATTCCACACGTTTCAAAGGAATAGAGACATATCAAATGTGGCTCTGTGTTAAAACAACGTGCAGATAGTTAAAGGTCGAAAGGGAAAATGAAAACATAAACAAACATGGGTTGTATTTACAATTGTGTTTGTCCCTTTTCTTGTGGCAACAGGTCACACATCTTGCTGCTGTGATGGAACACTATGGTATTTCACCCAGTCGATATGGGAGTTTATCAAAATTGGGTTTGTTTTAAAATTCTTTGTGGGTCTGTGTAATCTGAGGGAAATATGTGTCTCTAATATGGTCATACATTTTGCAGGAGGTGAGGAAGTGCAGCTCAGTTTCCACCTCATTTTGTAGGCAGTGAGCACATAGCCTGTCTTCTCTTGAGAGCCAGTTCTGCCTACAGTGGCCTTTCTCAATAGCAAGGCTATGCTCACTGAGTCTATACATAGTCAATGCTGTCCTTAAGTTTGGGTCAGTCACAGTGGTTAGGTATTCTACTATTGTGTAGTCTCTGTTTTGGGCCAAATAACATTCAAGTTTGCTCTGTTTTTTGTTCATTCTTTCCAATGTGTTAAGTAAATATCTTTTTGTTTTCTCATGATTTGGTTAGGTCTAATTGTGTTGGTGTTGCTGTACTGGGGCTCTGTGGGGTCTGTTTGTGTTTGTGAACAGAGCCCCAGGACCAGCTTGCTTAGGGAACTCTTCTCCAGGTTCATCTCTCTGTAGGTGATGGCTTTGTTATGGGAGGTTTGGGAATCGCTTCCTTTTAGGTAGTTGTAGAATTTAACTGCACTTTTCTGGATTTTGATAATTAGCGGGTATCGGCCTAAATCTGCTCTGCATGCATTATTTGGTGTTCTATGTTGTACACAGAGGATATTTTTGCAGAATTCTGCATGCAGTCTCTCAAATTGGTGTTAGTCCCATTTTGTGAATTCTTGTTTGGTGAGCGGACCCCAGACCTCACAACCATAAAGGGCAATGGGTTCTATAACTGATTCAAGCATTTTTAGCCAGATCCTAATTGGGATGTAAAATGTTATGTTCCTTTTGATGGCATAGAATGCACTTCTTGCCTTGTCTCTCAGATCGTTCACAGCTTTGTGGAAGTTACCTGTGTCGCTGATGTTTAGGCCGAGGTATGTATAGTTTTTTGTGTGCTCTAGAGCAATGGTGTCAAGATGGAATTTGTATTTGTGGTCCTGGCAACTGGACCTTTTTTGGAAAACCATTATTTTTGTCCTACTGAGATTTACTGTCAGGGCCCAGGTCTGACAGAATCTGTGCATAAGATATAGGGTGCTGCTGTAGGCCTTCCTTTTTTGGGGACAGAAATACCAGATCTGTCATGAACGTTGTCTTGAAAATGACTGGACCAAGGTGCAGCGTGGTGAGCGTCAATTTTTCTTTATTTTTAAATGTCGCCAACAAAACAATAAATAAACAAACAAACAAACAAACAACAAAAACTAACTTGAAGCTCCGTAAGGCTATACATGCATTAAACGAAGACAACAACCCACAAATGAGAAAAGGAAAAAAGGCTACCTTAGTATGATTCCCAATCAGAGACAACGATAGACAGCTGTCCCTGATTGAGAGTCATACCCGGCCAAAAACAAAGAACCAGAAAGCATAGACTTTCCCACCCGAGTCACACCCTGACCAAACCAACATAGAGAATAAAAGGATGTCTACTGTCAGGGCATGACAAGATCATTAGCAAACAGTACAAATGTACAAATGAACTCTAACCTGAACCACCGTACACTGACTCTGTACTGGTACCCCCTGCATATAGCCTCGTTATCGTTATGTTATTGTGCTACTTTTTATTTTATTTTTCTTTAGTTTATTTGGTAAATGTTTTCTTAACTTTTCTTTCTATTTCACCTTTATTTAACCAGGTAGGCCAGTTGAGAACAATTTCTCATTAACAACTGCGACCTGGCCAAGATAAAGCAAAGCAGTGCGACACAAACAACAACACAGAGTTACACATGGAATAAACTATACGTACAGTCAATAACACAATAGAAATGTCTATATTCAGTGTGTGCAAATGGCCTGAGGAGGTAAGGCAATAAATAGGCCATAGTAGCGAAGTAATGACAATTTAGCAAATGAACACTGGAGTGATAGATGTGCAGATGATGATGTGCAAGTAGAAATACTGGTGTGCAAAAGAGCAAAAAAGTAAATAAAAACAATATGGGGATTTGGGGCGGCAGGGTAGCCTAGTGGTTAGAGCGTTGGACTAGTAACCGGAAGGTTGTGAGTTCAAACCCCCGAGCCGACAAGGTACAAATCTGTCGTTCTGCCCCTGAACAGGCAGTTAACCCACTGTTCCCAGGCCGTCATTGAAAATAAGAATGTGTTCTTAACTGACTTGCCTGGTTAAATAAAGGTAAAAAATTAACTTGTAAGTCGCTCTGGATAAGAGCATCTGCTAAATGACGTAAATGTAATGTAAATGGGATGAGGTAGGTAGATTGGATGGGCTATTTACAGATGGGCTATTTACAACTGCAGTGATCAGTAAGCTGCTCTGACAGCTGATGTTTAAAGTTAGTGAGGGAGATGTAAGTCTCCAACTTCAGCGATTTTTGCAATTCGTTCCAGTCATTGAACTGCATTGTTGGTTAAGGGCTTGTAAGTAAGCTTTTCACGGTAAGGTCTACACGTGTTGTATTCGGTGCATGTGATTTTGATTTTATGTATGAGTCTGAGGAAATGTACAAGTCTGCTGTTAATGATAATGCAGAGGATTTTCCAAAGGTTGCTGTTGACACATATCCCACAGTAGTTATTGGGGTAAATTTGTCTCCACTTCTGTGGATTAGGGTGATCAGTCCTTGGTTCCAAATATTGGGGAAGATGCCAGAGCTGAGGATGATGTTAAAACGTTTCAGTATAGCCAATTGGAATTTGTAGTCTGTATATTTTATAATTTCATTCAGTGTACCATCAACACCACAGGCCTTTTTGGGTTGGAGAGTTTGTATTTTGTCCTGTAGTTCATTCAATGTAATTGGAGAATCCAGTGGGTTCTGGTAGTCTCATTGAAGCCTACCATTGACTATGTTGCAGACGTTTTGTCATTGTTGTGTCTAGGGGGGCATATTTGGGAGGGAATTCTGTCACCTCCAGGTAGGTATTTGTCCCCCTGTGTGCTTGACTTGTTAATTGTTTACTCCATGTGTAACTCTGTGTTGTCTGTTCACACTGCTATGCTTTATCTTGGCCAGGTCGCAGTTGCAAATGTACATTTTTCCTGTTTTGATTAATTTCATTGAGTGGGTTAGGTCTGCTCTATACCGAATTAGTATACTCCCTGAGTCCCTTCCCTGTTTCACGCCTGGTAGCTTGGTGGATGGGACTACCAGCTCTCTGTAACCCAGAGGGCAACCAGTGGGATCATCTCCGCTATACCATGTTTCTTGTAGGATGACATTGTCTGTATTTCTGATTTCTTTGGTGAAATCCAGGTTCCTGCTCTTTAGGAAAACGGCAGAGGACTCCAAGCCTAGGATATTCCAGGATGAGATAGTGAAGGCTTTGTGTTCCATAAAGTTCTCTCTCTCACAAACACCTCCCATGCTCTTAAAATATGTATTTGTGGCGCCCTCTGCTGACTGTTAAAGATAATGCATTTCAACCATTGCCATTAGCAGAATCTCAACAGTCTTGAATGTACTTTTTTCCTCTACTCTCTTGGACAATCACAAATGAAATGATTAGTAATGACCGTACTTGTTGATATGGTATTCGTCACAGTTTAGACCAGGAAATCGTTAACTTGACACATATTATAAAGGCACCAGGAATACAATTAGGGTAAGGAGGAAATAATGTGTTGCCCGCCCAATTACTATATATATATATATATATACATATGCCCTACTTTACCAGATTGCACAATGTTTTTTACTCCGTCTGTGAATGAAAAGGGGGCTGTTTCTTTTTTACTCCATACCAGTGATGTCAGTAAAAGGAGTTGACTGATTTCCGTTCCCACCAATAGTCGGTGTGTACAGTTGTACAATCGGTACCACGTGACCGTTTTCCTGGCTCGCGGTTGTGGCACAAATCGTGATTTTCGAGGCTCTTTCTCTATGGACTATAACGGGGAAAAACGGACAAAGACGCATATTTACAAATCTTAAAATTGGATGTGTTAAATTGTTTTGTTCTGGGGGTTCTTTCGGCAATTGAGGAGCCGCTTTCATAGGAGCTGCCGTTTAGTTTTTACTACGGGGTTTGTTTACCACATTTCAACTTGGTTGGTGAGTAACGTTACCTATTTATAGGTTAGCGGCTATCGTAGGTTGCTAACAGCTGTGGCTGTGTTTTCAATCTTAACTTGGCAAGCCCGTATCGTTCGCTTGACTGTTGAATATCCAAACAAAGCTAGCTAACGATAAAGGATGTAGGTAGTTGGTGAGTTTCTCAAAACACTCACATTTGTCTGTTAAACATTGTTTACTCTGCTACTAGCTAGCTATAACATGTTTGTCACCATTACACGTCTTAATAGTGTCCGCTATACGGTAATATTTATATTTATTGTTCAACATTATATCTCCCGCTGACTTTGTCTCTCTTACCACTCCACTAGTTTTAATGTTAGCCACGCAAGTGTGTGTTTTGGTGAGAGGGAGGGCGCTTGTTGGCTGTTTGTCCAAGCCTAGACCACATGACCACCGTGTTCCTAATGTATTTAGCTAACTAACGTTAGCTAGCCTACGAGTGTATTGGAAATACGTTTTTTTATTTTGTCTTTTTAAAAAAAGAAAAGAGGAAACACTGAAGCAGGGGATGCCAGGTATGACTCTAGAACACCCGCCGTTTTTTTTACGTGGATTTCACAGCCAAATATTTGAAAACGAAATATTGCGTCTTGGCCCGATTCCGTGCGAAATGCCATGCACTGACCTAGCTAAATGCCAGCTAGCCTAGCTTAGCTAATTGCGTCTCTGACGCATCAACCCAGATGGGAATGGAACTCGAACCTATTGTTAGCCTTGCGTTCTGCTGTTCTAAGATCTGACATTGCCATTGTTAGCCTTGCGTTCTGACATTCTAAGATCTGACATTGCCAGCCTTGCGTTCTGCTGTTCTAAGATCTGACATTGCCATTGTTAGCCTTGCGTTTTGCCGTTCTAAGATCTGACATTGCCATTGTTACGTGTGTTTGTGGGAAATACGTTCTAGTACCAGCCGTTTCAAAATGTTTACCGTTAAACTTTTTTTTTTCGTGACCGTTAGCCTCTGTTAGCTAGTTAAAGGAGTTAGCTAACTCCTTTAGCCAGCTAAGTGTTTCGTTATGTTAACCATGCAGGCCCATCCCATGGTGGTGGTAGCATGTTGTAGCTAGCATTGCCTAGCTAAGCCCTCACAACCATTTTCACAGCTAGCCCGCTAATTTCATGTGTAGTTGTCGTTTTTGTTGGTCGTCACTTCATGTGCGGCCAACCTCGATGATGTTAGCCACCATTTGTTTTCCATTCTTAGCTAGGAAGGTGTTTTGGTAAGGTGTGAGACTGCTATCTGGCTAATAAACCAATGGAAGGCAGGTTGATGTAGCGTCGTTAGCTATCGTTAAATCCATCACCACAAACCTATAGCTAAACTGCCCCCCATAAGACTTATCTTAGCAGAATTAAGTTAAGCTTTTAACGAGGCCGAAAATAACCCATGGTTAATAACGTGTTTACATTTCTCATTGTATACATACACGAGCAAGCCCCTCCCTGCATGCAGCGTGGTTAATAAGTTACACAACAACACGTTGACCCCAATACAAATAGCATCAGACTAACTATATTTACCAGTGATGGCTAACCAGCTAGAAATGCGCAGTAGCTATTCCATACACAGGTGTGCCATTTTGGCATTGTTGATCGCTAAATAAAGAAAACACGTGGCTTCATGTGAAGTTAGCAAATTGTCCTGCACTGCAGTAGCAAGCTCGCTAATGTACAAGGACTGGCACTGTAGCTAGCTGTCCACGTTAGGATTGCTGTCTCGAAGAGCAGCTAGCTATTGTAGCTTACTACGTATTTAACTTTCAGATATAGCTTGCTATAGCATTCACACAGGCAGTGCAATCCTCTGCAATGTCACGCAGGTCTCTGACTAGCTGTATTACATAAGCACCGGTCCATGGCCGTACACGTTTTATTGACTTATATATATTTTTTTTTTCTTCAAAATATATATATATTTTTTTCAAAATATGGTGTTTTCCCCTCTCATGTAGAGGCGTCGCTGCCTCATTCACAATGTGTTCTTTTGTTCTCCCTCTGAATGACAGGGAATGAGTGTAACGTAGTAGAAATGTGTGTGTGTGTGTGTATATAATACAGGAAACGGTTCGATTACATTGCTTCTCCGTGTGGAGCTTCTACTAGATTTTCCATCAGCCACCTGTGGTTGAACTGTATTCTGACGACACTGGTCCAAATTCTTTAAAATTTATATATTCGTTGTATTTAATTGAGAAAGGAAAGGTAGCCATGTTGTCTCGAGCCAGGGGTCCGAGTCACTAACTAATGGACTACAAAGGCCAGGCGTTGGTCCAAATTCTAATTTAATCAAATGTATTTATATAGCCACTTTGATCAGCTGATATCTCAAAATGCTGTACAGAAACCTAGCCTAAAATCCCAAACAGCAAGCAATGCAGGTGTAGAAGTACGGTGGCTAGGAAAAACTCCCTAGAAAGGCCAAAACCTAGGAAGAAACCGAGACGGGAACTAATGAGGGTTGGCCAGGCCTCTTCTGGCTGTGCCGGCTGGAGATCAGAACAGAACATGGCCACTTTACCATCCCCAATCCGATCATACCTCATACAATTCCTATTACCATCAATGCATGCAAAGTATAATGAACATTTTCCTTTCTTTATTATAAGTGCTTATCTCAATGTTGCATTCAATCAGTATGGAGCTTGTTAGTTTCAGCTGTATTGAACTGAAATCAGTATGGAGCTTGAACCACTGTTCTACCATTCTAGGCATAGCTCAGGGATTGATATTCAGCCCTATTGCCAGACATGAGCAGTCAATCATCAACAACCTCTGTGGTTGATTTTCTTTCTTCAGGTGACAACCAAAATACAAATAGTTCCACAAGTCTGGTCTTTCTGGTTCTTCCCCAGGGTGTTTAGGTGAAAATAGTTACTTGGGTAAGGGATCATATTCGTAAGGCAACCCAAAAAATACTCCTGATTTACCCAGAGGGCGAGTGCCTTTTCAGACCGTAAAGGGAAGATTGCATAATTAGGTTGCTTTTAAAAATGTTGATTGGTTTCATGCTTCCAACTAAAAGTCCCAATACGACATATCACTTTACATTTGTATTTTGGGCCCTGTAAGCATAACACTGTTAGTCTACACCTGTTTGTTTACCAAGCATATGACGAATAAAATTAGATTTGATCTTTATCTACTAGCAACAAAACATAGGCACTTTAGTACCTACTTCAAATTGCAAAAATTAGAAGTGTAGTAGTAACATTTTTTTGATGAGCTTTTGTGTTTTAGATTGATTATATTCCTTCGACGTTAGATTTGTGCTATATATATATATATATATTCCACAAATCTAACGTAGAAAGAATATAATCAATATATGTATGTGTGTCAGTGCCACCTTTCCTTTATTTTATTTTTTAAATGTCAATCCCTGGCCTGGCTACTTCATTCCTCGATCTACCAGACAGTTTGTCTGATGTGCTTTAGTTTGTCAGTGATTTATAGTTTGTACAGTCCTGGTATCATTTAGGACCGTTCTAAAGATAACAGACGAGAGAATTCACAGGCCTTCTGTTATGTCATGGTGTTCTATTGTCTGTGTGTTTCAGTGTTCTACTATGTTTATGGATGCTGTTTGTCTACATTGTTGTCAATAGAAACTCCTGCAGAACTGCCTCCCTGTGTTTCTCAGGCTGGTTGTCAATGTGATGTTTAGTGAATTGGCCTGTTTGGGTTTTAAAGGTGGAGGTAGAGTTCAGTGTTTCCTCCAGGATAAATTTGAAGCAGTTTTTTTTGGGGGGTGGTGTGTTACGGTGGGTACCCCCACCCCTGATATTTTTTTTTTTGAATGTAGAATGGTCAGTTCTGTGGACTTTTTAAAAGGATATTGTACTCAAATGAATGGGGGGGGGGGGATTTGCCCAATAACATATTAGTACAATTATTTGTAAAAATATTTTAACAGATTAGACAATGCATATAGCCAAGCCAAAAAAACTGCTTCCAAATGCTCTGTGACCTCCAGCCAATGAGGAAATCAACAAGCATTTAGCTGGTGTTAATGACTGCAGTGGAAACACTGGTAGGGTTGTCACAATGCCAGTATTACTCAGAAATACCAAAAAAAATCAAACCGTGTGTGTGTGTGTGTGTGTGTGTAACCATGCTTCTTTATCTCTCCGGTCCCATCAGAGCCGTCGGAGATGAGTGGTCCCGAGGTAGTGAAGACGCCGGGGGGTGGGGCTCCGGGGAAGGAAGGCAAGGAGCCTGTAGCAAATGGGCATCCAGGAGAGGGGGATCAGGGAGGAGACGATCCCTTTGCTGAGTACATGTGGATGGAGAACGAGGATGTTTACAACAGACAGGTTGGTGTACACACACACACACACACACAGACAGTTAGTCCCAGATGTGTCTGCTTGATGTCTGTCTTATCAAGAGGAAACCCTTTAGAGGTGGAATCCAACCACACACCATTCTCTCTGTGTGTTGTGTAATGGGTTTTTTAGTGTAATGAGGATATCTCATTACAGTAAGACATGCCTTCATCCTTCGTCTCTCCCTCCCTTTCTATACTGGGCACTGAGAACAGATAATTTTACCCTGGCTCACTGATAAACTACTACTAGTGTCTGAAGAGTTCCTGGTGCGTTATTTCGCTCTCACTCCCCCCCCCCCCCTCTCCATGTACACTACATGACCAAAAGTATGTGGCCACCTGCTTGTTGGACATCTCATTCCAAAAACATGGGCATTAATATGGAGTTGCCCCCCCCCCCCCCCCTTGCTGTTATAACAGTCTCCACTCTTCTGGGAAGGTGCCAGCATCTAGTGGAAAACATTGCTGTGGGGACTAATGCCACAAGAGCATTAGTGAGGTCAGGTACTGATGTTGAGCGATTAGGGCTGGCTCGCAGTCTGCATTCCAATTCATCCCAAAGGATCGATGGGGTTGAGGTCAGGGCTCTGCAGGTCAGTCATGTTCTTCCACACCGATCTCGACAAAACCATTTCTTTATGGACCTCACTTTGTGCATGGGGGCATTGTCATGCTGAAACAGGAAAGGGCCTTCCCCAAACTTGGAAGCTCAGAATTGTCTAGAATGTCATTTTAGCGTTAAGATTTCCCTTCAGTGGAACCAAGGGACCTAGCCCTAACCATGAAAAATAGCCCCAGACCATTAAACTTTACAGTTGTCACTATGCATTCGGGCAGGTAGCGTTCTCCTGGCATCTGCCAAACCCAGATTCTCTTGTCCGGACTGCCAGATGGTGAAGTGTGATCATCACTCCAGAGAAGGTGTTTCCTCTGCTCCAGAGTCCAATGGAGGAGAGCTTTACACCACTCCAGCCGACGCTTGGCGTTGTACATGTTGATCTCAGGCTTGTGTGCGGCTGCTCGGCCGTGGAAACACATTTCATGACGCTCCCGACGAACCGTTCTTGTGCTGACGTTGCTTCCAGAGGCAGTTTGGAACTACGTAGTGAATGTTGCAACCGAGGACAGATGATTTATTTTTTCCATGCTTCAGCACTCGGCGGTCCTGTTCTGTAAGCTTGTGTGGCCTATCACTTTGCACTTGAGCTGTTGTTGCTCCTACACGTTTCCACTTCACGATAACAGCACTTACAGTTGACCGGGGCAGTTCTAGCAGGGCAGAAATTTGGCGAACTGACTTGTTGGAAAAGTGGCATGTTGAAAGTCACTGAGCTCTTCAGTAAGGCCTTTCTACTGCCAATGTGTGTCTATGGAGATTGCATGGCAGTGTGCTCAATTTTACACACCTGTCAGCAACGATTGTGGCTGATAGCTATGTGTCTGTGTCTGTCTGTGTCCTTCTGTGTCTCTCTGTGTCTCTGTCTCTGTCAGGTTGAAGAGGAGTTGTTGGAGCAGGAGTTCTTGGAGCGTTGTTTCCAGGAGATGTTGGATGAGGAGGACCAGGATTGGTTCATCCCGGCCAGGGACCTCCCCTCGGGGGTGGGTCAGATCCAGCAGCAGCTTAATGGCCTGTCAGTCAGCGATGGAGGAAACGCAGAGGAGATGGCGGTGAGGAGACACAGTGGAACACACACGCATCAGAGAACACACATGTACAACAATAGACCGCCATCTTGTAAAAATTTAGTTTTGTACAATTGCATGGTTCTCACTTTCTCTTCTCTTTATTTAAAATCTCGCCATCACTCCGTGTCTCCCTGCAGAGGAAGAGCAACTTGAACCCCGATGCGAAGGAGTTCATTCCAGGAGTGAAATACTAGGAGTCCCCCTCACCCCCAGGGAGCGCCCACGCACACACAAGCACGATCTCACACACCCTCGCAGAGACTCTGGCGGCCTCGTCCGGAACACACACACACACACACACACGAACAACACACACAGGTCCAGGGCGTGTAGGTAGAAACCCATAGGAGGGTGGGGGGACTTTTATTTTGATTTTCTGTTTGTTTGATGGTTAACTAAGGGACAGGGTGGGGGGTGTCAGTATGAATAAAACCCTATCGAGGGAGCTGCTGCTCCATGTACACTGTAAAGGTAGTGTCTCAAATTGCACGCTATTCCCTATGTAGTGCACTACTTTTGACCAGGGCCCATGGGCTTGAGTCCATAGGGAACAGGGTACCTTTTCGGATGCACACCGAGACGTACATATACAGAGTAACGAGAAACTCTGAGATTTACCGACCTTTTTCACGGTTGCCATGTTGGCACCTAAAAACTCCATGATATTGCAACAGGCAAATCGCAAATGACACCCCGTTCCACCTTCATTGTGCACTATCTGGTCCAAAGTAGTGCACTACATAGGAAATAGGGTGCCATTTTGAGATCTGCATTTATACTTTTCATGGCTGCCATGTTTGTGCCGGAATGTTCCACAACATTACCATTCTAATTGGAATCCAACTAAGAATGTTCTTGTTGCTATAGAATGACCCGGTGCCAACATGGATGACAGACAGTTGTCCGTTCTAGAACTCTGTACATCTACGTACCTCTGGTAACAATATGACATCATAATGACTCTGTTCAATAGGTCGTTATCAATAAAATGTCACAATACGGTGCAGAGGTTTTGAATTGCTTGCTGAGGGGGCAAGGAGACTCCTAGCTCCACTTAAACCGTTGACAACTGCGTGCCGTTTTCAAGGGATTGTTAAATAAATGTTAACTATTTGGTTGTAAATATCATCTCCTCTTGAAGCCCAGAGTCAAAAATACAAACTTCAGATTATCCCACATTTGCCTTTATCATCAGTTCTAAATTAACTGCATACTTTCCGTGATCAGTAAACATCAACTGATCGTGGAATTTCAGATACGTGAGGGTAGCCTCACGATATATATCAATATTGACCACCATTGATTGGATATTTGAGCGATAGAAAGGAGAGCTATTACCTGACAAGTATGAGTGGTTTAGGTTAATTTCCCATCAGTTGTGGGCTCTGCCTGTCAAGCAGCAGAAGGGGGCATTTGCAGATGTACTGTTGTTTTGATAATGTTTACTTTGCTAGCTACTGGTAGAAACGTTGTACAGTTGGCTAAACATAGTGGTAAGTAGACCTAATGTACTTTTTTCCCCCAACCAACATAGGCCTACCTAGTAACGTTAGCTAACATTATCCCCTTTACAACATTGTTTTTAAGAGTGTTTTAATCCCTATTGCTGCTGACAGATGTGAGAATAAATTGATGTAACGCGTCAATGTGGCTAGCTAACGGCAGATTGCGTCAATGTGGCTAGCTAACGGCAGATTGCGTCAATGTGGCTAGCTAACGGCAGATTGCGTCAATGTGGCTAGCTAACGGCAGATTGCGTCAATGTGGCTAGCTAACTTTCAGTGTATTAACTAGATTGCTATATCCAGATATTGTTTGATTTGCTTGTCCTCTAGTGGAGGTGACCGTAGTCCACTTTATCAAGATGAGGACTCGTCCATGTCAAGCTCTTTCCACAAGCCTAATCTCTGATGAAGAAAGCTAAATTATGTTGTCTGAATCTATTTTGCTACATGCCAAATTAATAGGCTACTCTCACATATAAAAAAAAAAAATACATGATCAATTGATGTTTATTGACCATGAGAGCACGCAGTTACTTGCTGTATATCTCTTGACTATGCTCTTCAAGAGTTGATGAAAACGGTTATTTAACAATCCCTAAAAATGGCACATAGTTGTCAATGGTTTTAGCGGAGCTAGGGGTCTCCTTGCCCCCCCGAGCAGCCAACTCGAACACTCTGCACTGGATTGATGTTTTCATTGATAACGGCCTACAGACCTGCCTAAATTTCCTCTTATGACATCATAAACACTCTCTGTGTAGAGCGGTTTTTATTCCTCATGGGTCTGGTTCCAAACCAGTTACTCCTCTCCTATCCCCTAACCCCTTGTGGGTGAAAAGATTGAGGTTCCAGCCCCCATATCAGAACCTGGATCTGAAAGGTAGGTCGTGTATGGGGAGCATTTGGACCCTTTTGATGGTTCTAAGTGAACAAGGGTGTAGGGGTTAGGGTATTTTAGAGTTTGGAACGAGGCTGTTCTCTCTGGCTTGCATCTCAAATGGCACCCTGTTCCCCGTACAGTGTTCTACTTTTAACCAGAACCCTACGGGCTCAGGTCAAAAGTAGTGCACTAAATAAGGAACAGGGTCCCGTTTGGGACGCGGCCTCTCAGTACTGAAAGAATGGAAGCATCATGTTGAACTCTTGTTGGTTCAATCGTGTTTATATAAACACCTGATCAGGCTCTGTTTTAAAATTTAAATCTCATTTATTTTGTCTTTCGAGGAGCAAAGTTGTTTTGTCTCTCTTGGGTTGCCGCAGCCTGTGGTCAAAACGGGAATTGGAAATGAATTCCAAAATGGCACCCATATTCCTTTGTATAGTGCCCTACTTCTGATCAGGGCCCATGGGGCTCCCAGTGGTAGTGCACCACATGGGCAATAGGGTGCCATTTTGGGGTTCATACTTGTCTGTCTTTAGCTCAGTGTCTAGGGGAGGTTCAAATGAATGGGCGGGACTTGAGGTCAAGTTGACTAATCACAGGCCACGTGCATGCTGAGTCAACCAATAAGAATTGTCCGCCGAGTGGATTTACATAAATCATTTTCTTTTTTGTGATTTTTGAGTTGGAAAGTCCTGACAACACAAAGTATGAATTTCAATACAAAAAAAAAGATTAATAAAGATGAAAAAATGCAGGTAAACGGCTGGTTGTCTTTGTCAACTTGTTTAGGAGTTATTTCTCAACGTTAGGAGGAAAGATTCTTACAGTTTCATTTCATCTTTCAGTTGATGAGCACAAACAGAAAGGGAAAGTTTCTATTGGAAGACTTCCAGCGAGGTTGGTTTAGAACCGCCCCGGGGGAAGACTTCCAGCGAGGTTGGTTTAGAACCGCCCCGGGGGAAGACTTCCAGCGAGGTTGGTTTAGAACCGCCCCGGGGGAGGGGGGGGCCTAGGATCGAGCCTTGGGGTACTCCCTTGGCGAGAGGCAGTGGCTGAGACAGCAGAGTTTCTGACTTTACACATTGCACTCTGAGAGAGGTAGTTAGCAAACCAGCCCAAAGACCCCTCAGAGATTAGGGTCGTACAGACACTCATACCATAGTTAGCCTCGTACACAGTATCCAGGTCCTACACACACACACACACAATCGTTTGCCTCTTACACAGTATCAGGGTCCTCCTACACACTCCCTATGGTATCTTATTTCTGTGACTGGTAGTCCTAGCACAATAATGGCCTGAAAGGAGCCAAATGTTACTCCATGTTCTGTTTAAAGGTGAATTGGCTCTGGAAGCCATGTGGCTCAGTTTGCACTTGCAATGTTAAGGTTGTGGGGGGGGGAAAAAATGTCTGCATTTGCTACTACTGTAAGTTGCTCTGGATAAGAGTGTCTGATAAATGGCTAAATTGTAAATTAAGCCAAAATACTCCATCTAAACATGAATTAATTCTCAATTGCGGTACTGTTCTAGAAACAGAAATCACACTTCCTCTAAACATTTTTAACACAATTGCAGCCGACCAGTATTTTTCAGTAGCAACACGTTTGTGGTGTCCACCTTCCGATTACACACAGGTGTTGGGAGATGCAGTGTGCTAATTATCCCAGGTAGTCCCGTCATCAGTCGGTCTTCTGTAAACACGCGCTGTGACATGGAGTTATGGCCGTGTGGGAACTCAAACCCTATAAAAGGTGTCTGTCAATTTTAACGTTTTTGTTTGACAATTATTTCTCGAGGCTATGAAATAAGGACAGTAGGCGTCCAAAAACCGTACCGCAAGAGACGAGCGTCGGCGCTCTTAACTATAAACTCCACCCATACAGAAGACACCACCTTCCAATGACTTTTATATCAAATCAAATTTTATTTGTCACATACATACACATGGTTAGCAGATGTTAATGTGAGTGTAGCGAAATGCTTGTGCTTCTAGTTCCGACAATGCAGTAATAACCAACAAGTAATCTAACTAATCTAACTAACATGGACTCATGGTCAAGGGCTACAATACTCAATGCAAATCTCTCACTCAAACTTTATTATAAACAGTATATGAATAAAAGAGGTATGTAGTGCAGTAGTTTTTATGTGGTGAAGTCAGTTAAGAACATATTCTTATTTACAATGTTGGGTCTAGGAACAGTGGGTTAACTGCCTTGTTCAGGGGCAGAAAGACAGATTTTTACCTTGTCAGCTCAGGGATTCGATCTAGCAACCTTTCGGTTACTGTCCCAACTCTCTAAGCACTAGGCTACCTGCCGTTATGCAGGATGAGCCATGACTAGAATACAGTATATACATATGAAGTGGGTAAAACAGTATGTAAACAAAGCGACCAGTGTTCATTGACTATGTACATAGGGCAGCAGTCTCTAAGGTACCGGGTGGTAGCCGGATAGTAACATTGACTACTAAGGTTGCTTTCACATATCCCTTCATGATCCGGATCGTGGAGTGTTTGGTACCCTGATTTGCGCTATAAAGCATGTGTGAAACAAATCCTGAACCTGCCTGAGTAATGGGTCCAGGACCAGAGTACCAGGTTCTAAAAATAGCTAGCTCGCTAATGTCATGTAGAATGTGCATCTTGCTAATCGCAACATGAAACTGTTGTTTTTCAGGTTTTGTGAAGGATTAACTTATTCTGTACTATTCTCACACACAAGCTCCAGGAAACCGAACCAGGGTACTGAATTTTCTACGTGAAAAAGCCCAGGACAGGGTACTGGGCAGAGGTCAGATAGTGGGTGAAGTCTGATGGCCTAGAGATGGAAGCTGTTTTATCAGTCTCTCAGTCCCAGCTTTATGCACCTGTACTGTCTCCTACTTCTCATGATGCTCTCAATGTTGCATATATAGAAGTTTGTGAGGGTCTGAATTTCTTCATCTTCATCAAGCTGAATTTCTTCATCATCCTGATGGTTGAAGAGGCGCTGTTTCCGCCTCCTTCACCACACAGTCTGTGTGAAGGGACGCGGAGGAACTTGACACTCCACTGCAGCCCTGTGGATGGGAGCGTGCTCTCTGCTGACTCCTGTAGTCCATTACCTCTGAGGAACTCTTGACCCTCCACTGCAGCCCTGTGGATGGGAGCGTGCTCTCTGCTGACTCCTGTAGTCCATTACCTTTGTTTTCAAATCAAATATTATTGGTCACATGGTTAGCAGATGTTAATGCGAGTGTAGCTTGTTCTAGTTCCGACCGTGCAGTAATATCTAACAAGTAATCTAACTATTACCCAACAACTACCTAATACACACAAATCTAAAGGGGTGAATAAGAATATGTACATATAAATATGGTTGAGCGATGGCCGAGCTGCAAAGGCAAGATGCAATAGATGGTATAGAATACAGTTGAAGTCTGAAGTTCACATACACCTTAGCCAAATACATTTAAACTCAGTTTTTCACAATTCCTTGACTTTGTTGTCCTTAAGCCATTTTGCCACAACTTCGGAAGTAATGCTTGGGGTCATTGTCCATTTGGAAGACCAAGCTTTAACTTCCTGACCGGTGTCTTGAGATTTATCCACATAATGTTATTTCCTCATGATGCCATCTATTTTGTGAAGTGCACCAGTCCCTCCTGCAGCAAAGCACCCCCACAACATGATGCTGCCACCCCCGAGCTTCATGGTTAGGATGGTGTTCTTGGGCTTGCAAATTCTTCCCTTCTTCCTCCAAACATAACGATAGTCATTATGGCCAAAATATTATATTTTTGTTTCATCAGACCAGAGGACATTGCTCGAAAAAGTACGATCTTTGTCCCCATGTGCAGTTTCAAACCGTAGTCTGGCTTTTTATGGCAGTTTTGGAGCAGTGGCTTCTTCCTTGCTAAGTGGCCTTTCAGGTTATGTCGATTATAGGACTTGTTTTACTGTGGATATAGATACTTTTGTACCTGTTTCCTCCAGCATCTTCACAAGGTCCTTTGCTGTTCTGGGATTGATTTGCACTTTTCGCACCAAAGTACATCCATCTCTAGGAGACAGAACGTGTCTCCTTCCTGAGCGGTATGACAGCTGCATGGTGCCATGGTTTATACTTGCGTACTATTGTTTGTACAGATGAACGTAGTACCTTCAGGCATTTGGAAATTGCTCCCAAGGACGAACCAGACTTGTGGAGGTCTACAAAATATTTTCTGATGTCTTGACAGATTTCTTTTGATTTTCCCATGATGTCAAGCAAAGAGGCACTGGGTTTGAAGCTAGACCTTGAAATACATCCACAGGTACACCTCCAATTGACTCAAATTATGTAAATCAGCCTGTCAGAAGCTTCTAAAGCCATGACGTTATTTTCTGGAATTGTCCAAGCTGTTTAAAGGCACAGTCAACTTAGTGTATGTAAACTTTGGACCCACTGGAATTGTGATACAGTGAAATAATCTGTCTGTAAACAATTGTTGGAAAAATTACTTGTCATGCACAGTGGATTTGCCAAAACTATAGTTTGTTAAGAAATTTGTGGAGTGGTTGAAAAACAAGTTTTTTTAATGACGCCAACCTAAGTATGTAAACTTCAACTGTACATATGAGATGAGTAATGTAGGGTATGTAAATATGATTAAAGTGGTGTTATTTAAAGTGACTAGTGATACCTTTTATTATGTCCATTTATTAAAGTGGCCAGAGATGAGTCATTATGTTGGCAGCAGCCTCTCTGTTAGTGGTGGCTGTTTAACAGTCTGATGGCCTTGAGATAGAAGCTGTTTTTCCGTCTCTCCGGTCCAGCTTTGATTCACCTGTACTGACCTCGCCTTCTGGTTGATGGTGGTGTGAACAGGCCATGGTCCGGGTGGTTGTTGTCCTTGATGATCTTTTTGGCCTTCCTGTGATATCGGGTGCTGTAGGTGTCCTGGAGGGCAGGTAGTTTGCCCCTGGTGATGCGTTGACAGACCGCACCACCCTCTGGAGAGCCTTACGGTTGAGGGCGGAGCAGTTGTCATACCAGGCTGTAATAGCCCGACTGGATGCTCTCGATTGTGCATCTGTAAAAGTTTGTCAGGGTTATGTGTGACAAGCCAAATTTCTTCAGCCTCCTGAGGTTGAAGAGTCGCTGTTGCTCCTTCACCACGCTGTCTGTGTGGGTGGACCATTTCAGTGTCTGTGATGTGTACGCCGAGGAACTTAACTTTCCACCTTCCCCACTGCTGTCCCTTCGATGTGAATAGGGGTCTGCTGTTTCCTGAAGTCCACGATAATCTCCTTTTTGTTTTGTTGTTTTCCTGATACCACACTGAGTGCCCTCACCTCCTCCCTGTAGGCGGTTTCGTCATTGTTGGTAATCAGGCCCACCACTTGTCATCAGCAAACTTAATAATTGAGTTGGAGATATGGGTGAACAGGGAGTACAGGAGGGAGCTGAGCACGCACCCCTGTGGGACCCTCGTGTTGAGGATCAGCGTAGTGGAGGTGTTGTTGCCTACCTTCACCACCTGGTGTCAGCCCGTCAGGAAGTCCAGAACCCAGTTGTACAGGGCGGGGTTCAGACCCAGGGTCCTGATCTTAATGATGAGCTTGGAGGTGTTGAAGGCTGAGCTACAGTCAAACAGCATTCTTACACAGTTATTCCTCTTAACAGATGGGATAAGGCAGTGTGTAGTGCGATGGCGTTTCCTGTGGATCGGTTGTGGCGGTATGCGGAATGTAGTGGGTTTAAGGTCTCGGGTAAGATGATATGATCTGTAACTAGCCTCTGAAAGGACATGATGAGAGAAGTGAGTCCCACGGGGAGATAGTCATTTAGTTCAGTTACCTTTACTAGTGACCATCACTCACTCACTCAGTGTTTTTCCACTAGGGACCATGTAGTGGAGGGCTGGGTTCCTCTGAAGGCCTGGGTCAGAAAACCAAACTTATCAGCATACTCTGTCACCCTGGGACAGGGAAATAAATATGGAGGGGAAGAAAGATGGGGGGAGAGAGTGATGGAGGGGAAGAAAGATGGGGGGAGAGAGTGATGGAGGGGAAGAAAGATGGGGGGAGAGAGTGATGGAGGGGAAGAAAGATGGGGGGAG
Organism: Oncorhynchus masou masou; assembly: GCF_036934945.1. Classification (NCBI taxonomy): domain Eukaryota; kingdom Metazoa; phylum Chordata; class Actinopteri; order Salmoniformes; family Salmonidae; genus Oncorhynchus; species Oncorhynchus masou. Next base: position 9,771,304 of record NC_088234.1, read on the forward strand.
AGAGTGATGGAGGGGAAGAAAGATGGGGGGAGAGAGTGATGGAGGGGAAGAAAGATGGGGGGAGAGAGTGATGGAGGGGAAGAAAGATGGGGGGAGAGAGTGATGGAGGGGAAGAAAGATGGGGGAGAGAGTGGTGGAGGGGAAGAAAGATGGGGGAGAGAGTGGTGGAGGGGAAGAAAGATGGGGGGAGAGAGTGGTGGAGGGGAAGAAAGAGGGGGGAGGGGAAGAAAGAGGGGGGAGAGAGTGATGGAGGGGAAGAAAGATGGGGGAGAGAGTGATGGAGGGGAAGAAAGATGGGGGAGAGAGTGATGGAGGGGAAGAAAGATGGGGGAGAGAGTGATGGAGGGGAAGAAAGATGGGGGAGAGAGTGGTGGAGGGGAAGAAAGATGGGGGAGAGAGTGGTGGAGGGGAAGAAAGATGGGGGAGAGAGTGATGGAGGGGGAGAGAGTGGTGGAGGGGAAGAAAGATGGGGGGAGAGAGTGATGGAGGGGAAGAAAGAGGGGGGAGAGAGTGATGGAGGGGAAGAAAGATGGGGGAGAGAGTGATGGAGGGGAAGAAATATGATGGGAGAGTGATGGAGGGGAAGAAAGATGGGGGGAGAGAGTGGTGGAGGGGAAGAAAGATGGGGGAGAGAGTGGTGGAGGGGAAGAAAGATGGGGGGAGAGAGTGGTGGAGGGGAAGAAAGATGGGGGAGAGAGTGGTGGAGGGGAAGAAAGATGGGGGGAGAGAGTGATGGAGGGGAAGAAAGATGGGGGGAGAGAGTGATGGAGGGGAAGAAAGATGGGGTGAGAGAGTGATGGAGGGGAAGAAAGATGGGGGAGAGAGTGATGGAGGGGAAGAAATATGATGGGAGAGAGTGATGGAGGGGAAGAAAGATGGGGGAGAGAGTGGTGGAGGGGAAGAAAGATGGGGGGAGAGAGTGGTGGAGGGGAAGAAAGATGGGGGGAGAGAGTGGTGGAGGGGAAGAAAGATGGGGGAGAGAGTGGTGGAGGGGAAGAAAGATGGGGGGAGAGAGTGATGGAGGGGAAGAAAGATGGGGGAGAGAGTGATGGAGGGGAAGAAAGATGGGGGAGAGAGTGATGGAGGGGAAGAAAGATGGGGGAGAGAGTGATGGAGGGGAAGAAAGATGGGGGAGAGAGTGATGGAGGGGAAGAAAGATGGGGGGAGAGTGATGGAGGGGAAGAAATATGGGGGGAGAGAGTGATGGAGGGGAAGAAAGATGGGGGGAGAGAGTGATGGAGGGGAAGAAAGATGGGGGAGAGAGTGATGGAGGGGAAGAAAGATGGGGGAGAGAGTGATGGAGGGGAAGAAAGATGGGGGAGAGAGTGATGGAGGGGAAGAAAGATGGGGGAGAGAGTGATGGAGGGGAAGAAAGATGGGGGAGAGAGTGGTGGAGGGGAAGAAAGATGGGGGGAGAGAGTGGTGGAGGGGAAGAAAGATGGGGGAGAGAGTGGTGGAGGGGAAGAAAGATGGGGGAGAGAGTGGTGGAGGGGAAGAAAGATGGGGGGAGAGAGTGGTGGAGGGGAAGAAAGATGGGGGAGAGAGTGGTGGAGGGGAAGAAAGATGGGGGAGAGAGTGGTGGAGGGGAAGAAAGATGGGGGGAGAGAGTGATGGAGGGGAAGAAAGATGGGGGAGAGAGTGATGGAGGGGAAGAAAGATGGGGGGAGAGACTGATGGAGGGGAAGAAGAAAGATGGGGGGAGAGAGTGATGGAGGGGAAGAAATATGATGGGAGAGAGTGATGGAGGGGAAGAAAGATGGGGGGAGAGAGTGGTGGAGGGGAAGAAAGATGGGGGGAGAGAGTGGTGGAGGAGAAGAAAGATGGGGGGAGAGAGTGGTGGAGGGGAAGAAAGATGGGGGAGAGAGTGATGGAGGGGAAGAAAGATGGGGGGAGAGAGTGATGGAGGGGAAGAAAGATGGGGGAGAGAGTGATGGAGGGGAAGAAAGATGGGGGAGAGAGTGATGGAGGGGAAGAAAGATGGGGGGAGAGAGTGATGGAGGGGAAGAAAGATGGGGGAGAGAGTGATGGAGGGGAAGAAAGATGGGGGGAGAGAGTGATGGAGGGGAAGAAAGATGGGGGAGAGAGTGATGGAGGGGAAGAAAGATGGGGGAGAGAGTGATGGAGGGGAAGAAAGATGGGGGGAGAGAGTGATGGAGGGAAGAAATATGATGGGAGAGTGATGGAGGGGAAGAAAGATGGGGGAGAGAGTGGTGGAGGGGAAGAAAGATGGGGGAGAGAGTGGTGGAGGGGAAGAAAGATGGGGGAGAGAGTGATGGAGGGGAAGAAAGATGGGGGAGAGAGTGATGGAGGGGAAGAAAGATGATGGGAGAGTGATGGAGGGGAAGAAATATGGGGGAGAGAGTGATGGAGGGAGAGAGTGATGGAGGGGAAGAAATATGGGGGGAGAGAGTGATGGAGGGGAAGATAGATGGGGGAGAGAGTGATGGAGGGGAAGAAAGATGGGGGGAGAGAGTGATGGAGGGGAAGAAAGATGGGGGGAGTGATGGAGGGGAAGAAAGATGGGGGAGAGAGTGGTGGAGGGGAAGAAAGATGGGGGGAGAGAGTGGTGGAGGGGAAGAAAGATGGGGGGAGAGAGTGGTGGAGGGGAAGAAAGATGGGGGGAGAGAGTGGTGGAGGGGGAAGAAAGATGGGGGGAGAGAGTGGTGGAGGGGAAGAAAGATGGGGGGAGAGAGTGGTGGAGGGGAAGAAAGATGGGGGGAGAGAGTGGTGGAGGGGAAGAAAGATGGGGGGAGAGAGTGGTGGATGGGAAGAAAGATGGGGGAGAGAGTGGTGGAGGGGAAGAAAGATGGGGGGAGAGAGTGGTGGAGGGGAAGAAAGATGGGGGAGAGAGTGGTGGAGGGGGAAGAAAGAAGAGGGGAAGAGGGGGGAGAGAGTGATGGAGGGGAAGAAAGATGGGGGGAGAGAGTGATGGAGGGGAAGAAAGATGGGGGAGAGTGATGGAGGGGAAGAAATATGATGGGAGAGTGATGGAGGGGAAGAAAGATGGGGGGAGAGAGTGGGAGGGGAAGAAAGATGGGGGGAGAGAGTGGGAGGGGAAGAAAGATGGGGGAGAGAGTGGTGGAGGGGAAGAAAGATGGGGGGAGAGAGTGGTGGAGGGGAAGAAAGATGGGGGAGAGAGTGGTGGAGGGGAAGAAAGATGGGGGGAGAGATGGAGGGGAAGAAAGATGGGGGGAGAGAGTGATGGAGGGGAAGAAAGATGGGGGAGAGAGTGATGGAGGGGAAGAAAGATGGGGGAGAGAGTGATGGAGGGGAAGAAAGATGATGGGAGTGATGGAGGGGAAGAAAGATGATGGGAGAGTGATGGAGGGGAAGAAAGAGGGGAGGAGAGAGAGATGGAGGGGAAGAAAGATGGGGGGAGAGAGTGATGGAGGGGAAGAAATATGATGGGAGAGTGATGGAGGGGAAGAAAGATGGGGGGAGAGAGTGATGGAGGGGAAGAAAGATGGGGGGAGAGAGTGATGGAGGGGAAGAAAGATGGGAGGAGAGAGTGATGGAGGCGAAGAAAGATGGGGGAGAGAGTGATGGAGGGGAATAAATATGGGTGAGAGAGTGATGGAGGGGAAGAAAGATGATGGAGAGAGTGATGGAGGGGAAGAAAGATGGGGGAGAGAGTGATGGAGGGGAAGAAAGATGGGGGGAGAGTGATGGAGGGGAAGAAATATGATGGGAGAGTGATGGAGGGGAAGAAAGATGATGGAGAGAGTGATGGAGGGGAAGAAAGATGGGGGGGAGAGTGATGGAGGGGAAAAAATATGGGGGGAGAGTGATGGAGGGGAAGAAAGATGGGGGAGAGTGATGGAGGGGAAGAAAGATGGGGGAGAGTGATGGAGGGGAAGAAATATGATGGGAGAGTGATGGAGGGGAAGAAATATGATGGGAGAGTGATGGAGGGGAAGAAAGATGGGGAGAGAGTGATGGAGGGGAAGAAAGATGGGGGAGAGTGATGGAGGGGAAGAAAGATGGGGGGAGAGTGATGGAGGGGAAGAAAGATGGGGGAGAGTGATGGAGGGGAAGAAAGATGGGGGGAGAGAGTGGAGGGGAAGAAATATGGGGGGAGAGAGTGATGGAGGGGAAGAAAGATGATGGGAGAGTGATGGAGGGGAAGAAAGAGGGGGGGAGAGAGTGATGGAGGGGAAGAAAGATGGGGGAGAGAGTGATGGAGGGGAAGAAAGATGGGGGAGAGAGTGATGGAGGGGAAGAAAGATGGGGGAAGAGTGATGGAGGGGAAGAAAGATGGGGGAGAGAGTGATGGAGGGGAAGAAAGATGGGGGGAGAGAGTGATGGAGGGGAAGAAAGATGGGGGGAGAGAGTGATGGAGGGAAAGAAATATGATGGGAGAGTGATGGAGGGGAAGAAATATGATGGGAGAGTGATGGAGGGGAAGAAAGATGGGGGAGAGTGATGGAGGGGAAGAAAGATGGGGGAGAGTGATGGAAGGGAAGAAAGATGGGGGAGAGTGATGGAAGGGAAGAAAGATGGGGGGAGAGTGATGGAGGGGAAGAAAGATGGGGGGAGAGTGATGGAGGGGAAGAAAGATGGGGGGAGAGTGATGGGGAAGAAAGATGGGGGAGAGAGTGGAGGGGAAGAAATATGGGGGGAGAGAGTGATGGAGGGGAAGAAAGATGATGGGAGAGTGATGGAGGGGAAGAAAGATGATGGGAGAGTGATGGAGGGGAAGAAAGATGATGGGAGAGTGATGGAGGGGAAGAAAGAGGGGGGAGAGAGTGATGGAGGGGAAGAAAGATGGGGGGAGAGTGATGGAGGGGAAGAAAGATGGGGGAGAGAGTGATGGAGGGGAAGAAAGATGGGGGAGAGAGTGATGGAGGGGAAGAAAGATGGGGAGAGAGTGATGGAGGGGAAGAAAGATGGGGGGAGAGAGTGATGGAGGGGAAGAAAGATGGGGGGAGAGAGTGATGGAGGGGAAGAAAGATGGGGGGAGAGAGTGATGGAGGGGAAGAAAGATGGGGGGAGAGAGTGATGGAGGGGAAGAAAGATGGGGGAGAGAGTGATGGAGGGGAAGAAAGATGGGGGAGAGAGTGATGGAGGGGAAGAAAGATGGGGGAGAGAGTTATGGAGGGGAAGAAATATGGGGGGAGAGAGTGATGGAGGGGAAGAAAGATGATGGGAGAGTGATGGAGGGGAAGAAAGATGATGGGAGAGTGATGGAGGGGAAGAAAGATGATGGGAGAGAGTGATGGAGGGGAAGATGGGGGGAGAGAGTGATGGAGGGGAAGAAAGATGGGGGGAGAGTGATGGAGGGGAAGAAATATGATGGGAGAGTGATGGAGGGGAAGAAATATGATGGGAGAGTGATGGAGGGGAAGAAATATGATGGGAGAGTGATGGAGGGGAAGAAAGATGGGGGGAGAGAGTGATGGAGGGGAAGAAAGATGGGGGAGAGAGTGATGGAGGGGAAGAAAGATGGGGGGGAGAGTGATGGAGGGGAAGAAAGATGGGGGGAGAGTGATGGAGGGGAAGAAAGATGGGGGGAGAGTGATGGAGGGGAAGAAAGATGGGGGGAGAGTGATGGAGGGGAAGAAAGATGGGGGAGAGAGTGGAGGGGAAGAAAGATGGGGGGAGAGAGTGGAGGGGGAGAGAGTGATGGAGGGGAAGAAAGATGGGGGAGAGTTATGGAGGGGAAGAAATATGGGGGGAGAGAGTGATGGAGGGGAAGAAAGATGATGGGAGAGTGATGGAGGGGAAGAAAGATGATGGGAGAGAGTGATGGAGGGGAAGAAAGATGATGGGAGAGAGTGATGGAGGGGAAGATGGGGGGAGAGAGTGATGGAGGGGAAGAAAGATGGGGGAGAGTGATGGAGGGGAAGAAAGATGGGGGGAGAGTGATGGAGGGGAAGAAAGATGGGGGGAGAGTGATGGAGGGGAAGAAATATGATGGGAGAGTGATGGAGGGGAAGAAAGATGGGGGGAGAGAGTGATGGAGGGGAAGAAAGATGGGGGAGAGTGATGGAGGGGAAGAAAGATGGGGGAGAGAGTGATGGAGGGGAAGAAAGATGGGGGGAGAGTGATGGAGGGGAAGAAAGATGGGGGGAGAGTGATGGAGGGGAAGAAAGATGGGGGGAGAGTGATGGAGGGGAAGAAAGATGGGGGAGAGAGTGGGGGAGAGAGTGATGGAGGGGAAGAAAGATGATGGGAGAGTGATGGAGGGGAAGAAAGATGATGGGAGAGTGATGGAGGGGAAGAAAGATGGGGGAGAGAGTGATGGAGGGGGAAGAAAGATGATGGGGGGAGAGATGGGGGAGAGATGATGGAGGGGAAGAAAGATGGGGGAGAGAGTGATGGAGGGGAAGAAAGATGGGGGAGAGAGTGATGGAGGGGAAGAAAGATGGGGGAGAGAGTGATGGAGGGGAAGAAAGATGGGGGAGAGAGTGATGGAGGGGAAGAAAGATGGGGGAGAGAGTGATGGAGGGGAAGAAAGATGGGGGAGAGAGTGATGGAGGGGAAGAAAGATGGGGGAGAGAGTGATGGAGGGGAAGAAAGATGGGGGAGAGAGAGTGATGGGGGAAAGATGAGGGGAGAGTGATGGAGGGAAAGATGAAGAAAGATGATGGGAGAGTGATGGAGGGGAAGAAAGATGATGGGAGAGTGATGGAGGGGAAGAAAGATGGGGGAGAGAGTGATGGAGGGGAAGAAAGATGGGGGGAGAGAGTGATGGAGGGGAAGAAATATGGGGGGAGAGAGTGATGGAGGGGAAGAAATATGGGGGGAGAGAGTGATGGAGGGGAAGAAATATGGGGGGAGAGAGTGATGGAGGGGAAGAAATATGGGGGGAGAGAGTGATGGAGGGGAAGAAAGATGGGGGGAGAGTGATGGAGGGGAAGAAAGATGGGGGAGAGAGTGATGGAGGGGAAGAAAGATGGGGGAGAGAGTGATGGAGGGGAAGAAAGATGGGGGAGAGAGTGATGGAGGGGAAGAAAGAAGATGATGGGGGGAAGAAAGAGTGATGGAGGGGAAGAAAGATGGGGGAGAGAGTGATGGAGGGGAAGAAAGATGGGGGAGAGAGTGATGGAGGGAAAGATGGGGGGAAAGATGGGGGAGAGAGTGATGGAGGGGAAGAAAGATGGGGGAGAGAGTGATGGAGGGGAAGAAAGATGGGGGGAGAGTGATGGAGGGGAAGAAAGATGATGGGAGAGTGATGGAGGGGAAGAAAGATGGGGGGAGAGAGTGATGGAGGGGAAGAAAGATGATGGGAGAGTGATGGAGGGGAAGAAAGATGATGGGAGAGTGATGGAGGGGAAGAAAGATGATGGGAGAGTGATGGAGGGGAAGAAAGAGGGGGAGAGAGTGGAGGGGAAGAAAGATGGGGGGAGAGTGATGGAGGGGAAGAAAGATGGGGGAGAGAGTGATGGAGGGGAAGAAAGATGGGGGGAGAGAGTGATGGAGGGAAGAAAGATGGGGGGAGAGAGTGATGGAGGGGAAGAAAGATGGGGAGAGAGAGTGATGGAGGGGAAGAAAGATGGGGGAAGAAATATGATGGGAGAGTGATGGAGGGGAAGAAAGATGATGGGAGAGAGTGATGGAGGGGAAGAAAGATGGGGGGAGAGAGTGATGGAGGGGAAGAAAGATGGGGAAATATGATGAGATGGAGGGGAAGAAAGATGATGGGAGAGGGAAGAAAGATGGGGGAGAGAGTGATGGAGGGGAAGAAAGATGGGGGGAGAGTGATGGAGGGGAAGAAAGATGATGGGAGTGATGGAGGGGAAGAAAGATGATGGGAGAGATGGAGGGGAAGAAATATGGGGGGAGAGTGATGGAGGGGAAGAAAGATGGGGGAGAGAGTGATGGAGGGAAGAAAGATGGGGGGAGAGAGTGATGGAGGGGAAGAAATATGGGGGAGAGAGTGATGGAGGGGAAGAAATATGGGGGAGAGAGTGATGGAGGGGAAGAAATATGGGGGGAGAGAGTGATGGAGGGGAAGAAAGATGATGGGAGAGTGATGGAGGGGAAGAAAGATGGGGGGAGAGAGTGATGGAGGGGAAGAAAGATGGGGGAGAGAGTGATGGAGGGGAAGAAAGATGGGGGAGAGAGTGATGGAGGGGAAGAAAGATGGGGGGAGAGAGTGATGGAGGGGAAGAAAGATGGGGGAGAGAGTGATGGAGGGGAAGAAAGATGGGGGAGAGAGTGATGGAGGGGAAGAAAGATGGGGGAGAGAGTGATGGAGGGGAAGAAAGATGGGGGGGAGAGTGATGGAGGGGAAGAAAGATGGGGGAGAGAGTGATGGAGGGGAAGAAAGATGATGGGAGAGAGTGATGGAGGGGAAGAAAGATGATGGGAGAGAGTGATGGAGGGGAAGAAAGATGATGGGAGAGTGATGGAGGGGAAGAAAGATGGGGGAGAGAGTGATGGAGGGGAAGAAAGATGGGGGGAGAGAGTGATGGAGGGGAAGAAATATGATGGGAGAGTGATGGAGGGGAAGAAAGATGGGGGAGAGAGTGATGGAGGGGAAGAAAGATGGGGGGAGAGTGATGGAGGGGAAGAAAGATGGGGGGAGAGTGATGGAGGGGAAGAAATATGATGGGAGAGTGATGGAGGGGAAGAAATATGATGGGAGAGTGATGGAGGGGAAGAAAGATGGGGGGAGAGTGATGGAGGGGAAAAAGATGGGGGGAGAGTGATGGAGGGGAAGAAAGATGGGGGAGAGTGATGGAGGGGAAGAAAGATGGGGGAGAGTGATGGAGGGGAAGAAAGATGGGGGAGAGAGTGATGGAGGGGAAGAAAGATGGGGGGAGAGAGTGATGGAGGGGAAGAAAGATGGGGGAGAGAGTGATGGAGGGGAAGAAAGATGGGGGGAGAGTGATGGAGGGGAAGAAATATGATGGGAGAGTGATGGAGGGGAAGAAAGATGGGGGGAGAGTGATGGAGAAAGAAAGATGGGGAGAGTGATGGAGGGGAAGAAAGATGGGGGGAGAGTGATGGAGGGGAAGAAAGATGGGGGAGAGTGATGGAGGGGAAGAAATATGATGGGAGAGTGATGGAGGGGAAGAAATGTGATGGGAGAGTGATGGAGGGGAAGAAAGATGGGGAGAGAGTGATGGAGGGGAAGAAAGATGGGGGGAGAGTGATGGAGGGGAAGAAAGATGGGGGGAGAGTGATGGAGGGGAAGAAAGATGGGGGAGAGAGTGGAGGGGAAGAAATATGGGGGGAGAGAGTGATGGAGGGGAAGAAAGATGATGGGAGAGTGATGGAGGGGAAGAAAGAAGGGGAGAGAGTGATGGAGGGGAAGAAAGATGGGGGGAGAGTGATGGAGGGGAAGAAAGATGGGGGGAGAGAGTGATGGAGGGGAAGAAAGATGGGGGAGAGAGTGATGGAGGGGAAGAAAGATGGGGGGAGAGAGTGATGGAGGGGAAGAAAGATGGGGGAGAGAGTGATGGAGGGGAAGAAAGATGGGGGAGAGAGTGATGGAGGGGAAGAAAGATGGGGGAGAGAGTGATGGAGGGGAAGAAAGATGGGGGAGAGAGTGATGGAGGGAAAGAAATATGATGGGAGAGTGATGGAGGGGAAGAAATATGATGGGAGAGTGATGGAGGGGAAGAAAGATGGGGGGAGAGTGATGGAGGGGAAGAAAGATGGGGGAGAGTGATGGAGGGGAAGAAAGATGGGGGGAGAGTGATGGAGGGGAAGAAATATGATGGGAGAGTGATGGAGGGGAAGAAATATGATGGGAGAGTGATGGAGGGGAAGAAAGATGGGGGAGAGTGATGGAGGGGAAGAAAGATGGGGGAGAGTGATGGAGGGGAAGAACGATGGGGGGAGAGTGATGGAGGGGAAGAAAGATGGGGGGAGAGTGATGGAGGGGAAGAAAGATGGGGGGAGAGTGATGGAGGGGAAGAAAGATGGGGGAGAGAGTGATGGAGGGGAAGAAAGATGGGGGAGAGAGTGATGGAGGGGAAGAAAGATGGGGGGAGAGTGATGGAGGGGAAGAAATATGATGGGAGAGTGATGGAGGGGAAGAAAGATGGGGGGAGAGTGATGGAGGGGAAGAAAGATGGGGGGAGAGTGATGGAGGGGAAGAAAGATGGGGGAGAGTGATGGAGGGGAAGAAAGATGGGGGAGAGTGATGGAGGGGAAGAAATATGATGGGAGAGTGATGGAGGGGAAGAAATGTGATGGGAGAGTGATGGAGGGGAAGAAAGATGGGGAGAGAGTGATGGAGGGGAAGAAAGATGGGGGAGAGTGATGGAGGGGAAGAAAGATGGAGGAAGAAAGATGGGGGGATGATGGAGGGGAAGAAAGATGGGGGGAGAGAGATGGAGGGAGGGGAAGAAATATGGGGGGAGAGAGTGATGGAGGGGAAGAAAGATGATGGGAGAGTGATGGAGGGGAAGAAAGATGGGGGGAGAGAGTGATGGAGGGGAAGAAAGATGGGGGGAGAGAGTGATGGAGGGGAAGAAAGATGGGGGGAGAGAGTGATGGAGGGGAAGAAAGATGGGGGAGAGAGTGATGGAGGGGAAGAAAGATGGGGGGAGAGAGTGATGGAGGGGAAGAAAGATGGGGGGAGAGAGTGATGGAGGGGAAGAAAGATGGGGGAGAGAGTGATGGAGGGGAAGAAAGATGGGGGGAGAGAGTGATGGAGGGGAAGAAATATGATGGGAGAGTGATGGAGGGGAAGAAATATGATGGGAGAGTGATGGAGGGGAAGAAAGATGGGGGGAGAGTGATGGAGGGGAAGAAAGATGGGGGGAGAGTGATGGAGGGGAAGAAAGATGGGGGAGAGTGATGGAGGGGAAGAAAGATGGGGGAGAGTGATGGAGGGGAAGAAAGATGGGGGGAGAGTGATGGGGAAGAAAGATGGGGGAGAGAGTGGAGGGGAAGAAATATGGGGGGAGAGAGTGATGGAGGGGAAGAAAGATGATGGGAGAGTGATGGAGGGGAAGAAAGATGATGGGAGAGTGATGGAGGGAAGAAAGATGATGGGAGAGTGATGGAGGGGAAGAAAGATGGGGGGAGAGAGTGATGGAGGGGAAGAAATATGGGGGAGAGAGTGATGGAGGGGAAGAAATATGGGGGGAGAGAGTGATGGAGGGGAAGAAAGATGATGGGGGAGAGAGTGATGGAGGGGAAGAAAGATGGGGGAGAGAGTGATGGAGGGGAAGAAAGATGGGGGAGAGAGTGATGGAGGGGAAGAAAGATGGGGGAGAGAGTGATGGAGGGGAAGAAAGATGGGGGGAGAGAGTGATGGAGGGGAAGAAAGATGGGGGAGAGAGTGATGGAGGGGAAGAAAGATGGGGGAGAGAGTGATGGAGGGGAAGAAAGATGGGGGGAGAGAGTGATGGAGGGGAAGAAAGATGGGGGAGAGAGTGATGGAGGGGAAGAAAGATGGGGGGAGAGGATGGGGGGGAGGGGGAGGGGAAGAAAGATGGGGGAGAGTGATGGAGGGGAAGAAATATGGGGGGAGAGAGTGATGGAGGGGAAGAAAGATGATGGGAGAGTGATGGAGGGGAAGAAAGATGATGGGAGAGTGATGGAGGGGAAGAAAGATGATGGGAGAGTGATGGAGGGGAAGAAAGATGATGGGAGAGTGATGGAGGGGAAGAAATATGGGGGAGAGAGTGATGGAGGGGAAGAAATATGGGGGGAGAGAGTGATGGAGGGGAAGAAATATGGGGGGGAGAGAGTGATGGAGGGGAAGAAAGATGATGGGAGAGTGATGGAGGGGAAGAAAGATGGGGGGAGAGAGTGATGGAGGGGAAGAAAGATGGGGGAGAGAGTGATGGAGGGGAAGAAAGATGGGGGAGAGAGTGATGGAGGGGAAGAAAGATGGGGGGAGAGTGATGGAGGGGAAGAAAGATGGGGGAGAGAGTGATGGAGGGGAAGAAAGATGGGGGAGAGAGTGATGGAGGGGAATTAAGATGGGGAGAGAGTGATGGAGGGGAAGAAAGATGGGGGAGAGAGTGATGGAGGGGAAGAAAGATGGGGGAGAGAGTGATGGAGGGGAAGAAAGATGGGGGGAGAGTGATGGAGGGGAAGAAAGATGGGGGGAGAGAGTGGAGGGGAAGAAATATGGGGGGAGAGAGTGATGGAGGGGAAGAAAGATGATGGGAGAGTGATGGAGGGGAAGAAAGATGATGGGAGAGTGATGGAGGGGAAGAAAGAGGGGGAGAGAGTGATGGAGGGGAAGAAAGATGGGGGAGAGAGTGATGGAGGGGAAGAAATATGATGGGAGAGTGATGGAGGGGAAGAAAGATGGGGGAGAGAGTGATGGAGGGGAAGAAAGATGGGGGAGAGTGATGGAGGGGAAGAAAGATGGGGGAGAGTGATGGAGGGGAAGAAATATGATGGGAGAGTGATGGAGGGGAAGAAATATGATGGGAGAGTGATGGAGGGGAAGAAAGATGGGGGGAGAGTGATGGAGGGGAAGAAAGATGGGGGAGAGTGATGGAGGGGAAGAAAGATGGGGGAGAGTGATGGAGGGGAAGAAAGATGGGGGGAGAGTGATGGAGGGGAAGAAAGATGGGGGAGAGTGATGGAGGGGAAGAAAGATGGGGGAGAGTGATGGAGGGGAAGAAAGATGGGGGGAGAGAGTGATGGAGGGGAAGAAAGATGGGGGAGAGTGATGGAGGGGAAGAAATATGATGGGAGAGTGATGGAGGGGAAGAAAGATGGGGGGAGAGTGATGGAGGGGAAGAAAGATGGGGGGAGAGTGATGGAGGGGAAGAAAGATGGGGGGAGAGTGATGGAGGGGAAGAAAGATGGGGGGAGAGTGATGGAGGGGAAGAAAGATGGGGGGAGAGTGATGGAGGGGAAGAAATATGATGGGAGAGTGATGGAGGGGAAGAAATATGATGGGAGAGTGATGGAGGGGAAGAAAGATGGGGAGAGAGTGATGGAGGGGAAGAAAGATGGGGGGAGAGTGATGGAGGGGAAGAAAGATGGGGGGAGAGTGATGGAGGGGAAGAAAGATGGGGGGAGAGTGATGGAGGGGAAGAAAGATGGGGGAGAGAGTGGAGGGGAAGAAATATGGGGGGAGAGAGTGATGGAGGGGAAGAAAGATGATGGGAGAGTGATGGAGGGGAAGAAAGAGGGGGAGAGAGTGATGGAGGGGAAGAAAGATGGGGGAGAGAGTGATGGAGGGGAAGAAAGATGGGGGAGAGAGTGATGGAGGGGAAGAAAGATGGGGGAGAGAGTGATGGAGGGGAAGAAAGATGGGGGGAGAGAGTGATGGAGGGGAAGAAAGATGGGGGGAGAGAGTGATGGAGGGGAAGAAGGATGGGGGAGAGAGTGATGGAGGGGAAGAAAGATGGGGGAGAGAGTGATGGAGGGAAAGAAATATGATGGGAGAGTGATGGAGGGGAAGAAATATGATGGGAGAGTGATGGAGGGGAAGAAAGATGGGGGAGAGTGATGGAGGGGAAGAAAGATGGGGGGAGAGTGATGGAGGGGAAGAAAGATGGGGGAGAGTGATGGAGGGGAAGAAAGATGGGGGAGAGTGATGGGGAAGAAAGATGGGGGAGAGAGTGGAGGGGAAGAAATATGGGGGGAGAGAGTGATGGAGGGGAAGAAAGATGATGGGAGAGTGATGGAGGGGAAGAAAGATGATGGGAGAGTGATGGAGGGGAAGAAAGATGGGGGGAGAGAGTGATGGAGGGGAAGAAAGATGGGGGGAGAGAGTGATGGAGGGGAAGAAAGATGGGGGGAGAGAGTGATGGAGGGGAAGAAAGATGGGGGAGAGAGTGATGGAGGAAGAAAGATGGGGGGAGAGAGTGATGGAGGGGAAGAAAGATGGGGGAGAGAGTGATGGAGGGGAAGAAAGATGGGGGAGAGAGTGATGGAGGGGAAGAAAGATGGGGGAGAGAGTGATGGAGGGGAAGAAAGATGGGGGAGAGAGTGATGGAGGGGAAGAAAGATGGGGGAGAGAGTGATGGAGGGGAAGAAAGATGGGGGAGAGAGTTATGGAGGGGAAGAAATATGGGGGAGAGAGTGATGGAGGGGAAGAAAGATGATGGGAGAGTGATGGAGGGGAAGAAAGATGATGGGAGAGTGATGGAGGGGAAGAAAGATGATGGGAGAGAGTGATGGAGGGGAAGATGGGGGGAGAGAGTGATGGAGGGGAAGAAAGATGGGGGGAGAGTGATGGAGGGGAAGAAAGATGGGGGGAGAGTGATGGAGGGGAAGAAATATGATGGGAGAGTGATGGAGGGGAAGAAATATGATGGGAGAGTGATGGAGGGGAAGAAAGATGGGGGGAGAGTGATGGAGGGGAAGAAAGATGGGGGAGAGAGTGATGGAGGGGAAGAAAGATGGGGAGAGAGTGATGGAGGGGAAGAAAGATGGGGGGAGAGTGATGGAGGGGAAGAAAGATGGGGGGAGAGTGATGGAGGGAAGAAAGATGGGGGGAGAGTGATGGAGGGGAAGAAAGATGGGGGAGAGTTATGGAGGGGAAGAAATATGGGGGGAGAGAGTGATGGAGGGGAAGAAAAATGATGGGAGAGTGATGGAGGGGAAGAAAGATGATGGGAGAGTGATGGAGGGGAAGAAAGATGATGGGAGAGAGTGATGGAGGGGAAGATGGGGGAAAGTGATGGAGGGAAAGATGGGGGGAGAGATTGATGGAGGGGAAGAAAGATGGGGGAGAGAGTGATGGAGGGGAAGAAAGATGGGGGAGAGAGTGATGGAGGGGAAGAAAGATGGGGGAGAGAGTGATGGAGGGGAAGAAAGATGGGAGGAGAGAGTGATGGAGGGGAAGAAAGATGGGGGAGAGAGTGATGGAGGGGAAGAAAGATGGGGAGAGAGTGATGGAGGGGAAGAAAGATGGGGGGAGAGAGAGTGATGGAGGGGAAGAAATATGGGGGGAGAGAGTGATGGAGGGGAAGAAAGATGATGGGAGAGTGATGGAGGGGAAGAAAGATGATGGGAGAGTGATGGAGGGGAAGAAAGATGGGGGAGAGAGTGATGGAGGGGAAGAAAGATGGGGGGAGAGAGTGATGGAGGGGAAGAAATATGGGGGGAGAGAGTGATGGAGGGGAAGAAATATGGGGGAGAGAGTGATGGAGGGGAAGAAATATGGGGGAGAGAGTGATGGAGGGGAAGAAAGATGGGGGAGAGTGATGGAGGGGAAGAAAGATGGGGGAGAGAGTGATGGAGGGGAAGAAAGATGGGGGAGAGAGTGATGGAGGGGAAGAAAGATGGGGGGAGAGAGTGATGGAGGGGAAGAAAGATGGGGGAGAGAGTGATGGAGGGGAAGAAAGATGGGGGAGAGAGTGATGGAGGGGAAGAAAGATGGGGGGAGAGAGTGATGGAGGGGAAGAAAGATGGGGGGAGAGAGTGATGGAGGGGAAGAAAGATGGGGGAGAGTGATGGAGGGGAAGAAAGATGATGGGAGAGTGATGGAGGGGAAGAAAGATGGGGGAGAGAGTGATGGAGGGGAAGAAAGATGATGGAGAGAGTGATGGAGGGGAAGAAAGATGGGGGAGAGAGTGATGGAGGGGAAGAAATATGGGGGAGAGAGTGATGGAGGGGAAGAAAGATGATGGGAGGGGAAGAAAAAGATGGGGGGAGAGAGTGATGGAGGGGAAGAAAGATGGGGGAGAGAGTGATGGAGGGGAAGAAAGATGGGGGGAGAGAGTGATGGAGGGGAAGAAAGATGGGGGGAGAGAGTGATGGAGGGGAAGAAAGATGGGGGGAGAGTGATGGAGGGGAAGAAAGATGATGGGAGAGTGATGGAGGGGAAGAAAGATGGGGGGAGAGAGTGATGGAGGGGAAGAAAGATGATGGAGAGAGTGATGGAGGGGAAGAAAGATGGGGGGAGAGAGTGATGGAGGGGAAGAAATATGGGGGGAGAGAGTGATGGAGGGGAAGAAAGATGATGGGAGAGTGATGGAGGGGAAGAAAGATGGGGGGAGAGAGTGATGGAGGGGAAGAAAGATGGGGGGAGAGAGTGATGGAGGGGAAGAAAGATGGGGGAGAGAGTGATGGAGGGGAAGAAAGATGGGGGAGAGAGTGATGGAGGGGAAGAAAGATGGGGGAGAGAGTGATGGAGGGGAAGAAAGATGGGGGAGAGAGTGATGGAGGGGAAGAAAGATGGGGGAGAGAGTGATGGAGGGGAAGAAAGATGGGGGGAGAGTGATGGAGGGGAAGAAAGATGATGGGAGAGTGATGGAGGGGAAGAAAGATGGGGGGAGAGTGATGGAGGGGAAGAAAGATGATGGGAGAGTGATGGAGGGGAAGAAAGATGATGGGAGAGTGATGGAGGGGAAGAAAGATGATGGGAGAGTGATGGAGGGGAAGAAAGATGGGGGAGAGAGTGATGGAGGGAAAGATGGGGGAGAGAGTGATGGAGGGGAAGAAAGATGGGGGAGAGAGTGATGGAGGGAAGAAAGATGGGGAGAGAGTGATGGAGGGGAAGAAAGATGGGGGGAGAAGTGATGGGGAGTGATGGAGAAGAAAGATGGGGGGAGAGAGTGATGGAGGGGAAGAAAGATGGGGGGAGAGAGTGATGGAGGGGAAGAAAGATGGGGGAGAGAGTGATGGAGGGGAAGAAAGATGGGGGGAGAGAGTGATGGAGGGGAAGAAAGATGGGGGGAGAGAGTGATGGAGGGGAAGAAATATGATGGGAGAGTGATGGAGGGGAAGAAAGATGATGGGAGAGAGTGATGGAGGGGAAGATGGGGGGAGAGAGTGATGGAGGGGAAGAAAGATGGGGGATGATGGAGGGGAAGAAAGATGGGGGGAGAGTGATGGAGGGGAAGAAATATGATGGGAGAGTGATGGAGGGGAAGAAATATGATGGGAGAGTGATGGAGGGGAAGAAAGATGATGGGAGAGTGATGGAGGGGAAGAAAGATGGGGGAGAGAGTGATGGAGGGGAAGAAAGATGGGGGAGAGAGTGATGGAGGGGAAGAAATATGGGGGAGAGAGTGATGGAAATATGGGAAATATGGGGGGAGAGAGTGATGGAGGGAGGGGAAGAAAGATGGGGGAGAGAGTGATGGAGGGGAAGAAAGATGATGGGAGAGTGATGGAGGGGGAAGAAAGATGGGGGAGAGAGTGATGGAGGGGAAGAAAGATGGGGGAGAGAGTGATGGAGGGGAAGAAAGATGGGGGAGAGAGTGATGGAGGGGAAGAAAGATGGGGGAGAGAGTGATGGAGGGGAAGAAAGATGGGGGGAGAGAGTGATGGAGGGGAAGAAAGATGGGGGGGGAGAGAGTGATGGAGGGGAAGAAAGATGGGGGAGAGAGTGATGGAGGGGAAGAAAGATGGGGGGAGAGAGTGATGGAGGGGAAGAAAGATGGGGGAGAGAGTGATGGAGGGGAAGAAAGATGGGGGAGAGAGTGATGGAGGGGAAGAAAGATGGGGGAGAGAGTGATGGAGGGGAAGAAATATGGGGGGGAGAGAGTGATGGAGGGGAAGAAAGATGATGGGAGAGTGATGGAGGGGAAGAAAGATGATGGGAGAGTGATGGAGGGGAAGAAAGATGGGGGGAGAGAGTGATGGAGGGGAAGAAAGATGGGGGAGAGAGTGATGGAGGGGAAGAAAGATGGGGGGAGAGTGATGGAGGGGAAGAAATATGGGGGAGAGAGTGATGGAGGGGAAGAAATATGGGGGAGAGAGTGATGGAGGGGAAGAAAGATGGGGGAGAGAGTGATGGAGGGGAAGAAAGATGATGGGAGAGTGATGGAGGGGAAGAAAGATGGGGGAGAGAGTGATGGAGGGGAAGAAAGATGGGGGAGAGAGTGATGGAGGGGAAGAAAGATGGGGGAGAGAGTGATGGAGGGGAAGAAAGATGGGGGAGAGAGTGATGGAGGGGAAGAAAGATGGGGGAGAGAGTGATGGAGGGGAAGAAAGATGGGGGGAGAGAGTGATGGAGGGGAAGAAAGATGGGGAGAGAGTGATGGAGGGGAAGAAAGATGGGGGAGAGAGTGATGGAGGGGAAGAAAGATGATGGAGAGAGTGATGGAGGGGAAGAAAGATGAGTGATGGAGGGGAAGAAAGATGGGGGAAAGATGGGGAGAGTGATGGAGGGGAAGAAATATGGGGGGAGAGTGATGGAGGGGAAGAAAGATGGGGGGAGAGTGATGGAGGGAAAGATGGGGGGAGATGGAGGGGAAGAAAGATGGGGGAGAGTGATGGAGGGGAAGAAAGATGGGGGAGAGTGATGGAGGGGAAGAAAGATGGGGGGAGAGTGATGGAGGGGAAGAAAGATGGGGGAGAGAGTGATGGAGGGGAAGAAAGATGGGGGGAGAGTGATGGAGGGGAAGAAAGATGGGGGGAGAGTGATGGAGGGGAAGAAAGATGGGGGGAGAGTGATGGAGGGGAAGAAAGATGATGGGAGAGTGATGGAGGGGAAGAAAGATGATGGGAGAGTGATGGAGGGGAAGAAAGATGGGGGAGAGAGTGATGGAGGGGAAGAAAGATGGGAGAGTGATGGAGGGGAAGAAAGATGGGGGAGAGAGTGATGGAGGGGAAGAAAGATGGGGGAGAGAGTGATGGAGGGGAAGAAAGATGGGGGGAGAGAGTGATGGAGGGGAAGAAATATGGGGGAGAGAGTGATGGAGGGAAGAAGAAAGATGGGGGAGAGAGGGGGAGAGAGTGATGGAGGGGAAGAAAGATGGGGGAGAGAGTGATGGAGGGGAAGAAAGATGGGGGAGAGAGTGATGGAGGGGAAGAAAGATGGGGGAGAGAGTGATGGAGGGGAAGAAAGATGGGGGAGAGAGTGATGGAGGGGAAGAAAGATGGGGGGAGAGAGTGATGGAGGGGAAGAAAGATGGGGGGAGTGATGGAGTGATGGAGGAGTGATGGAGGGGAAGAAAGGGGGGAGAGAGTGATGGAGGGGAAGAAAGATGATGGGAGAGTGATGGAGGGGAAGAAAGATGATGGGGAGAGAGTGATGGAGGGGAAGAAAGATGATGGGGAGTGATGGAGGGGAAGAAAGATGGGGGAGGGGATGGAGGGGAAAAAGATGGGGGAGAGAGTGATGGAGGGAAGAAAGATGGGGGAGAGAGTGATGGAGGGGAAGAAAGATGGGGGGAGAGTGATGGAGGGGAAGAAAGATGGGTGGGAGAGTGATGGAGGGGAAGAAAGATGGGGGAGAGAGTGATGGAGGGGAAGAAAGATGGGGGAGAGTGATGGAGGGGAAGAAAGATGGGGGAGAGAGATGGAGGGGAAGAAAGATGGGGGGAGATGGAGGGGAAGAAAGATGGGGAGAGAGAGGAGGGGAAGAAATGATGGGAGAGGATGGAGGGGAAGAAAGATGATGGAGAGTGATGGAGGAAGAAAGATGGGGGGAGAGTGATGGAGGGGAAGAAAGATGGGGGGAGAGAGTGATGGAGGGGAAGAAAGATGGGGGAGAGTGATGGAGGGGAAGAAAGATGATGGAGAGTGATGGAAAGAAAGATGGGGGGAGAGAGTGATGGAGGGGAAGAAAGATGGGGGAGAGAGTGATGGAGGGGAAGAAAGATGGGGGAGAGAGTGATGGAGGGGAAGAAAGATGGGGGGAGAGAGTGATGGAGGGGAAGAAAGATGGGGGAGAGAGTGATGGAGGGGAAAGATGGGGGAGAGAGTGATGGAGGGGAAGAAAGATGATGGGAGAGTGATGGAGGGGAAGAAAGATGGGGGGAGAGTGATGGAGGGGAAGAAAGATGGGGAGAGGATGGGAGGGGAAGAAAGATGGGGGAGAGAGTGGAGGGGAAGAAAGATGGGGGGAGAGAGTGATGGAGGGAAGAAAGATGGGGGAGAGAGTGATGGAGGGGAAGAAAGATGGGGGGAGAGTGATGGAGGGGAAGAAAGATGGGGGAGAGAGTGATGGAGGGGAAGAAAGATGGGGGAGAGTGATGGAGGGGAAGAAAGATGGGGGGAGAGAGTGATGGAGGGGAAGAAAGATGGGGGAGAGAGTGATGGAGGGGAAGAAAGATGGGGGGAGAGAGTGATGGAGGGGAAGAATGGGGGGAGTGATGGAGGGGAAGAAAGATGGGGGGAGAGAGTGATGGAGGGGAAGAAAGATGGGGAAAGATGGGGGGAGAGTGATGGAGGGGAAGAAAGATGGGGGAGAGTGATGGAGGGGAAGAAAGATGGGGGGAGAGTGATGGAGGGGAAGAAAGATGGGGGAGAGTGATGGAGGGAAGAAATATGGGAGAGTGATGGAGGGGAAGAAAGATGATGGGAGAGTGATGGAGGGGAAGAAAGATGATGGGAGAGTGATGGAGGGGAAGAAAGATGGGGGAGAGAGTGATGGAGGGGAAGAAAGATGGGGGAGAGAGTGATGGAGGGAAAGATGGGGGGAAGAGTGATGGGGGGAAGAAAGATGGGAGTGATGGAGGGGAAGAAAGATGGGGGAGAGAGTGATGGAGGGGAAGAAAGATGGGGGAGAGAGTGATGGAGGGGAAGAAAGATGGGGGAGAGAGTGATGGAGGGGAAGAAAGATGGGGAGAGAGTGATGGAGGGGAAGAAAGATGGGGGAGAGTGATGGAGGGGAAGAAAGATGGGGGAGAGAGTGATGGAGGGGAAGAAAGATGGGGGGAGGGGGAGGGGAAGAAAGATGAGAGTGATGGAGGGGAAGAAAGATGGGGAGAGAGTGATGGAGGGGAAGAAAGAATGGGAGATGGGAGGAAGAAAGATGGGGGGAGAGTGATGGAGGGGAAGAAAGATGGGGGAGAGAGTGATGGAGGGGAAGAAAGATGGGGGAGAGAGTGATGGAGGGGAAGAAAGATGGGGGAGAGTGATGGAGGGAAAGAAGAAAGATGGGGGGAGAGTGATGGAGGGAAGAAAGATGGGGGAGAGAGTGATGGAGGGGAAGAAAGATGATGGGAGAGTGATGGAGGGAAAGATGATGGGAGAAAGTGATGGAGGGAGAGAGGGGAGAGTGATGGAGGGGAAGAAAGATGGGGGAGAGAGTGATGGAGGGGAAGAAAGATGGGGAGAGAGTGATGGAGGGGAAGAAAGATGGGGGTGAGGAGATGGAGGGGGAAGAAAGATGGGGGAGAGAGTGATGGAGGGAAGAAAGATGGGGGAGAGAGTGATGGAGGGGAAGAAAGATGGGGGAGAGAGTGATGGAGGGGAAGAAAGATGGGGGGAGAGGATGGAGGGGAAGAAAGATGGGGGGGAGAGTGATGGAGGGGAAGAAAGATGGGGGAGAGTGATGGAGGGGAAGAAAGATGGGGGAGATGGAGTGATGGAGGGGAAGAAATATGGGGGAGAGAGTGATGGAGGGGAAGAAAGATGATGGGAGAGTGATGGAGGGGAAGAAAGATGATGGGAGAGTGATGGAGGGGAAGAAAGATGGGGGAGAGAGTGATGGAGGGGAAGAAAGATGGGGGAGAGAGTGATGGAGGGGAAGAAAGATGGGGGGAGAGAGTGATGGAGGGGAAGAAAGATGGGGGAGAGAGTGATGGAGGGGAAGAAAGATGGGGGAGAGAGTGATGGAGGGGAAGAAATATGGGGGAGAGAGTGATGGAGGGGAAGAAAGATGATGGGAAGATGGAGGGATGGAAGAAAGATGGGGGAGAGAGTGATGGAGGGGAAAGAAAGATGGGGGAGAGAGTGATGGAGGGGAAGAAAAATATGGGGGAGAGAGTGATGGAGGGGAAGAAAGATGGGGGAGAGAGTGATGGAGGGGAAGAAAGATGGGGGAGAGTGATGGAGGGGAAGAAAGATGGGGGAGAGAGTGATGGAGGGGAAGAAAGATGGGGGAGAGAGTGATGGAGGGAAAGATGGGGAAGAAAAGATGATGGGGGAGAGAGTGATGGAGGGGAAGAAAGATGGGGGGAGAGAGTGATGGAGGGGAAGAAAGATGATGGGAGAGTGATGGAGGGGAAGAAAGATGGGGAGAGTGATGGAGGGGAAGAAAGATGGGGGGAGAGTGATGGAGGGGAAGAAAGATGGGGGGAGAGTGATGGAGGGAAGAAAGATGGGAGGAAGAGATGAGAGTGATGGAGGGGAAGAAAGATGGGGGAGAGTGATGGAGGGGAAGAAAGATGGGGGGAGAGTGATGGAGGGGAAGAAAGATGGGGGGAGAGTGATGGAGGGGAAGATGGGGGAGAGTGATGGAGGGAAGAAAGATGGGGGAGAGTGATGGAGGGGAAGAAAGATGGGGGGAGAGTGATGGAGGGGAAGAAATATGGGGGGAGAGTGATGGAGGGAAGAAAGATGATGGGAGAGTGATGGAGGGGAAGAAAGATGATGGGAGAGTGATGGAGGGGAAGAAAGATGGGGGGAGAGTGATGGAGGGGAAGAAAGATGGGGGAGAGAGTGATGGAGGGGAAGAAAGATGGGGGAGAGAGTGATGGAGGGGAAGAAAGATGGGGGAGAGAGTGATGGAGGGGAAGAAAGATGGGGGAGAGAGTGATGGAGGGGAAGAAAGATGGGGGAGAGAGTGATGGAGGGGAAGAAAGATGGGGGAGAGAGTGATGGAGGGGAAGAAAGATGGGGAGAGAGTGATGGAGGGGAAGAAGAAAGATGGGGGAAAGAGGGGAGAGTGATGGAGGGGAAGAAAGATGGGGGGAGAGAGTGATGGAGGGGAAAAAGATGGGGGAGAGAGTGATGGAGGGGAAGAAAGATGGGGGAGAGAGTTATGGAGGGAAGAAATATGGGGGAGAGAGTGATGGAGGGGAAGAAAGATGATGGGAGAGTGATGGAGGGGAAGAAAGATGATGGGAGAGAGTGATGGAGGGGAGAGTGATGGAGGGGAAGAAAGATGGGGGGAGAGAGTGATGGAGGGGAAGAAAGATGGGGGGAGAGTGATGGAGGGGAAGAAATATGATGGGAGAGTGATGGAGGGGAAGAAATATGATGGGAGAGTGATGGAGGGGAAGAAAGATGGGGGAGAGAGTGATGGAGGGGAAGAAAGATGGGGGGAGAGAGTGATGGAGGGGAAGAAAGATGGGGGAGAGAGTGATGGAGGGGAAGAAAGATGGGTGGAGAGAGTGATGGAGGGGAAGAAAGATGGGTGGAGAGAGTGATGGAGGGAAGAAAGATGGGTGGAGAGAGTGATGGAGGGGAAGAAAGATGGGGGAGAGAGTGATGGAGGGGAAGAAAGATGGGGGGAGAGAGTGATGGAGGGGAAGAAAGATGGGGGAGAGAGAGTGATGGAGGGGAAGAAAGATGGGGGAGAGAGTGATGGAGGGGAAGAAAGATGGGGGAGAGAGTGATGGAGGGGAAGAAAGATGGGGGAGAGAGTGATGGAGGGGAAGAAAGATGGGGAGAGAGTGATGGAGGGGAAGAAAGATGGGGGGAGAGTGATGGAGGGGAAGAAAGATGGGGGGAGAGTGATGGAGGGGAAGAAAGATGGGGGAGAGTGATGGAGGGGAAGAAAGATGGGGGGAGAGTGATGGAGGGGAAGAAAGATGGGGGAGAGTGATGGAGGGGAAGAAATATGATGGGAGAGTGATGGAGGGGAAGAAAGATGATGGGAGAGTGATGGAGGGGAAGAAAGATGGGGGAGAGTGATGGAGGGGAAGAAAGATGGGGGAGAGAGTGATGGAGGGGAAGAAAGATGGGGGGAGAGTGATGGAGGGGAAGAAAGATGGGGGAGAGTGATGGAGGGAAGAAAGATGATGGGAGAGTGATGGAGGGGAAGAAAGATGATGGATGGGGAAGAAAGATGGGGGAGAGAGTGATGGAGGGGAAGAAAGATGGGGGAGAGAGTGATGGAGGGGAAGAAAGATGGGGAGAGAGTGATGGAGGGGAAGAAAGATGGGGGAGAGAGTGATGGAGGGAAGAAAGATGGGGGAGAGAGTGATGGAGGGGAAGAAAGATGGGGGGAGAGAGTGATGGAGGGGAAGAAAGATGGGGGAGAGAGTGATGGAGGGGAAGAAGAAAGATGGGGGAAGATGATGGGGAGGAGTGATGGAGGGAAGAAATATGATGGGAGAGTGATGGAGGGGAAAAGATGATGGGAGAGAGTGATGGAGGGGAAGATGGGGGAGAGAGTGATGGAGGGGAAGAAAGATGGGGGAGAGTGATGGAGGGGAAGAAAGATGGGGGAGAGTGATGGAGGGGAAGAAAGATGGGGGGAGAGAGTGATGGAGGGGAAGAAAGATGGGGGAGAGAGAGTGGAGGGGAAGAAATATGGGGGAGAGTGATGGAGGGGAAGAAAGATGATGGGAGAGTGATGGAGGGGAAGAAAGATGATGGGAGAGTGATGGAGGGGAAGAAAGAGGGGGAGAGAGTGATGGAGGGGAAGAAAGATGGGGGAGAGTGATGGAGGGGAAGAAAGATGGGGGGAGAGAGTGATGGAGGGGAAGAAAGATGGGGGAGAGAGTGATGGAGGGGAAGAAAGATGGGGGGAGAGAGATGATGGAGGAGGGAAGAAAGATGGGGGAGAGAGTGATGGAGGGGAAGAAAGATGGGGGATGGTGATGGAGGGGAAGAAAGATGGGGGAGAGAGTGATGGAGGGGAAGAAATATGATGGGAGAGTGATGGAGGGGAAGAAAGATGATGGGAGAGAGTGATGGAGGGGAAGATGGGGGAGAGAGTGATGGAGGGGAAGAAAGATGGGGGAGAGTGATGGAGGGGAAGAAATATGATGGGAGAGTGATGGAGGGGAAGAAATATGATGGGAGAGTGATGGAGGGGAAGAAAGATGATGGGAGAGTGATGGAGGGGAAGAAAGATGGGGGAGAGAGTGATGGAGGGGAAGAAAGATGGGGGAGAGAGTGATGGAGGGGAAGAAATATGGGGGAGAGAGTGATGGAGGGGAAGAAATATGGGGGGAGAGAGTGATGGAGGGGAAGAAATATGGGGGAGAGAGTGATGGAGGGGAAGAAATATGGGGGAGAGAGTGATGGAGGGGAAGAAAGATGGGGGGAGAGAGTGATGGAGGGGAAGAAAGATGGGGGGAGAGAGTGATGGAGAAAGATGGGGGAGAGTGATGGAGGGGAAGAAAGATGGGGGAGAGTGATGGAGGGGAAGAAAGATGGGGGAGAGAGTGGAGGGGAAGAAATATGGGGGGAGAGAGTGATGGAGGGGAAGAAAGATGATGGGAGAGTGATGGAGGGGAAGAAGATGATGGGAGATGATGGAGGGGAAGGAAAGAAAGATGGGGGAGAGAGTGATGGAGGGGAAGAAAGATGGGGGAGAGAGTGATGGAGGGGAAGAAAGATGGGGGAGAGAGTGATGGAGGGGAAGAAAGATGGGGAGAGAGTGATGGAGGGAAGAAAGATGGGGGAGAGAGTGATGGAGGGGAAGAAAGATGGGGGAGAGAGTGATGGAGGGGAAGAAAGATGGGGGGAGAGTGATGGAGGGAAGAAAGATGGGGGAGAGTGATGGAGGGAAGAAAGATGGGGGAGAGAGTGATGGAGGGGAAGAAATATGATGGGAGAGTGATGGAGGGGAAGAAAGATGATGGGGGAGAGTGATGGAGGGGAAGATGGGGGGAGAGAGTGATGGAGGGAAGAAAGATGGGGGAGAGTGATGGAGGGGAAAAATATGATGGGAGAGTGATGGAGGGGAAGAAATATGATGGGAGAGTGATGGAGGGGAAGAAAGATGATGGGAGAGTGATGGAGGGGAAGAAAGATGGGGGAGAGAGTGATGGAGGGGAAGAAAGATGGGGGGAAGAGTGATGGAGGGGAAGAAATGGGGGAGAGAGTGATGGAGGGGAAGAAATATGGGGGAGAGAGTGATGGAGGGGAAGAAATATGGGGGGAGAGAGTGATGGAGGGGAAGGGGGGGGGAGAGAGGATGGAGGGGAAATGATGGGGGAGAGTGATGGAGGGGAAGAAAGATGGGGAGAGAGTGATGGAGGGGAAGAAAGATGGGGGAGAGGGGAGGGGAAGAAAGATGGGGGAGAGAGTGATGGAGGGGAAGAAAGATGGGGGAGAGAGTGATGGAGGGGAAGAAAGATGGGGGGAGAGAGTGATGGAGGGGAAGAAAGATGGGGGATGATGGAGGGGAAGAAAGATGGGGGATGGAGGGGAGTGATGGAGGGGAAGAAAGATGGGGGAGAGAGTGATGGAGGGGAAGAAAGATGGGGGAGAGTGATGGGGGGAAGAAAGATGGGGGAGAGAGTGATGGAGGGGAAGAAATATGGGGGGAGAGAGTGATGGAGGGGAAAGATGATGGGAAGATGGGGGAGAGATGTGATGGAGGGGAAGAAAGATGGGGGAGAGAGTGATGGAGGGGAAGAAAGATGGGGGGAGAGAGTGATGGAGGGGAAGAAAGATGGGGGGAGAGAGTGATGGAGGGGAAGAAAGATGGGGAGAGTGATGGAGGGGAAGAAAGATGGGGGAGAGAGGATGGAGGGAAGAAAGATGGGGGGATGAGAGTGATGGAGGGGAAGAAAGATGGGGGAGAGAGTGATGGAGGGGAAGAAAGATGGGGAGAGTGATGGAGGGGAAGAAAGAAGAGAGTGATGGAGGGGAAGAAAGATGGGATGGAGGGGAAGAAAGATGGGGGAGAGAGTGATGGAGGGGAAGAAAGATGGGGGAGAGAGTGATGGAGGGGAAGAAAGATGGGGGGAGAGTGATGGAGGGGAAGAAAGATGGGGGGGAGAGTGATGGAGGGGAAGAAAGATGGGGAGAGAGTGATGGAGGGGAAGAAAGATGGGAGAGTGATGGAGGGGAAGAAAGATGATGGATGGAGGGGAAGAAAGATGGGGGAGTGATGGAGGGGAAGAAAGATGGAGGGAGAAGGGGAAGAAAGATGGGGGAGAGTGATGGAGGGGAAGAAAGTGATGGGGGGAAGAAAGATGGGGGGAGAGTGATGGAGGGGAAGAAAGATGGGGGGAGAGTGATGGAGGGGAAGAAAGATGGGGGGAGAGTGATGGAGGGGAAGAAAGATGATGGGAGAGTGATGGAGGGGAAGAAAGATGGGGAGAGTGATGGAGGGGAAGAAAGATGGGGGGAGAGAGTGATGGAGGGGAAGAAAGATGGGGGAGAGAGTGATGGAGGGGAAGAAAGATGGGGGGAGAGTGATGGAGGGAAGAAAGATGGGGGAGAGAGTGATGGAGGGGAAGAAAGATGGGGGAGAGAGTGATGGAGGGGAAGAAAGATGGGGGAAGAAAGAGAGAGTGATGGAGGGGAAGAAAGATGGGGGAGAGAGTGATGGAGGGGAAGAAAGATGGGGGAGAGAGTGATGGAGGGGAAGAAAGATGGGGGAGAGAGTGATGGAGGGGAAGAAAGATGGGGGGAGAGAGTGATGGAGGGGAAGAAAGATGGGGGAGAGAGTGATGGAGGGGAAGAAAGATGGGGGAGAGAGTGATGGAGGGGAAGAAAGATGGGGGGAGAGAGTTATGGAGGGGAAGAAATATGGGGGGAGAGAGTGATGGAGGGGAAGAAAGATGATGGGAGAGTGATGGAGGGGAAGAAAGATGATGGGAGAGTGATGGAGGGGAAGAAAGATGATGGGAGAGAGTGATGGAGGGGAAGATGGGGGAGAGAGTGATGGAGGGAAGAAAGATGGGGGAGAGTGATGGAGGGGAAGAAAGATGGGGGAGAGTGATGGAGGGGAAGAAATATGATGGGAGAGTGATGGAGGGGAAGAAATATGATGGGAGAGTGATGGAGGGGAAGAAAGATGGGGGGAGAGAGTGATGGAGGGGAAGAAAGATGGGGGAGAGAGTGATGGAGGGGAAGAAAGATGGGGGAGAGAGTGATGGAGGGGAAGAAAGATGGGGGAGAGAGTGATGGAGGGGAAGAAAGATGGGTGGAGAGAGTGATGGAGGGGAAGAAAGATGGGTGGAGAGAGTGATGGAGGGGAAGAAAGATGGGTGGAGAGAGTGATGGAGGGGAAGAAAGATGGGTGGAGAGAGTGATGGAGGGGAAGAAAGATGGGGGGAGAGAGTGATGGAGGGGAAGAAAGATGGGGGAGAGAGTGATGGAGGGGAAGAAAGATGGGGGGAGAGAGTGATGGAGGGGAAGAAAGATGGGGAGAGAGTGATGGAGGGAAGAAAGATGGGGGAGAGAGTGATGGAGGGAAGAAAGATGGGGGAGAGAGTGATGGAGGGAAGAAAGATGATGGGGAGAGTGATGGAGGGAAGAAAGATGATGGGGAGAGTGATGGAGGGGAAGAAAGATGGGGGAGAGTGATGGAGGGGAAGAAAGATGGGGGAGAGTGATGGAGGGGAAGAAAGATGGGGGAGAGTGATGGAGGGAAGAAAGATGATGGGAGAGTGATGGAGGGGAAGAAAGATGGGGGAGAGTGATGGAGGGGAAGAAAGATGGGGGGAGAGTGATGGAGGGGAAGAAAGATGGGGGGAGAGTGATGGAGGGGAAGAAAGATGGGGGGAGAGTGATGGAGGGGAAGAAAGATGGGGGGAGAGAGTGGAGGGGAAGAAATATGGGGGAGAGAGTGATGGAGGGGAAGAAATATGGGGGAGAGAGTGATGGAGGGGAAGAAAGATGATGGGAGAGTGATGGAGGGGAAGAAAGATGATGGGAGAGTGATGGAGGGGAAGAAAGAGGGGGAGAGAGTGATGGAGGGGAAGAAAGATGGGGGGAGAGAGTGATGGAGGGGAAGAAAGATGGGGGGAGAGAGTGATGGAGGGGAAGAAAGATGGGGGGAGAGAGTGATGGAGGGGAAGAAAGATGATGGGAGAGTGATGGAGGGAAGAAAGATGATGGGAGAGTGATGAGGGGAAGAAAGAGGGGGGAGAGAGTGATGGAGGGGAAGAAAGATGGGGGAGAGAGTGATGGAGGGGAAGAAAGATGGGGGGAGAGAGTGATGGAGGGGAAGAAAGATGGGGGAGAGAGTGATGGAGGGGAAGAAAGATGGGGGGAGAGAGTGATGGAGGGGAAGAAAGATGGGGGAGAGAGTGATGGAGGGGAAGAAAGAAAGATGGGGGAAGAAAGATGGGGAGAGAGTGATGGAGGGGAAGAAAGATGGGGGAGAGAGTGATGGAGGGGAAGAAAGATGGGGGAGAGAGTGATGGAGGGGAAGAAAGATGGGGAGAGAGTGATGGAGGGGAAGAAATATGGGGGAGAGAGTGATGGAGGGGAAGAAATATGGGGGGAGAGAGTGATGGAGGGGAAGAAAGATGATGGGAGAGTGATGGAGGGGAAGAAAGATGATGGGAGAGAGTGATGGAGGGGAAGAAAGATGGGGGAGAGAGTGATGGAGGGGAAGAAAGATGGGGGGAGAGTGATGGAGGGGAAGAAAGATGGGGGGAGAGTGATGGAGGGGAAGAAATATGATGGGAGAGTGATGGAGGGGAAGAAATATGATGGGAGAGTGATGGAGGGGAAGAAAGATGGGGGGAGAGAGTGATGGAGGGGAAGAAAGATGGGGGAGAGAGTGATGGAGGGGAAGAAAGATGGGGGGAGAGAGTGATGGAGGGGAAGAAAGATGGGTGGAGAGAGTGATGGAGGGGAAGAAAGATGGGTGGAGAGAGTGATGGAGGGGAAGAAAGATGGGTGGAGAGAGTGATGGAGGGGAAGAAAGATGGGTGGAGAGAGTGATGGAGGGGAAGAAAGATGGGGGGAGAGTGATGGAGGGGAAGAAATATGGGGGGAAAGGATGTATATGTCAAATATTTTGAGTACTTACACATCTGAAATGTAAAAAATACATTTAGACAAGTTCTCGTGGCGAGATTGAATCCCCAACGCTGAAGATCCACTTTATAGCGCAAGTAAAATTTAAAGGTAATCTCCGATTGAGCCGCCATACGAAGCATTTACCGTGAATGCAATCTCTGCGAATTTGGAAACATTTGCCTTTAAATTTCAATCGTACTATTGCGCAGATCTTCACTGCAGATTAAGGGCAGCAGGTAGCCTAGCAGGTAACCGAAAGGACGCTTGTTTGAATCCCCGAGCTGGCAAGGTGGAAACATCTGACGGTTCTTCCCTTGAGTAAGGCAGTTAAACCTCAACAACAAAGGCAGCCAAATTGGGGTGAGGGGAAGCGTTCAAAAAACACAGTGTTGTACCACTGTTTGTAATTGATGTATAGGTGAGCGTTCAGTCATACCAGGGCTGTTTGTTGTTTGTAGCTTGATGCTCTTCTCTGCTGGACTGAAGCTGGGGGAGTGTTTGGTAGAGACACACACGTGTTTGTTTTACTATACTTGGGGGGACCCATAACATTTAAAATCTTTTTTTCCCTAATTGTAATCCTGACCTTTAAGCCTAAAATAGCCTTTTTCCTTGTGGGGACGAGTGAAATGTTTGTTTTAACATAGTCAAACCACACACACACACACACGGGTCAAGTGCAAGGTGGACTTACGGTCTCGGTTGGTCTCATTAATAGTGTCAGTTGTGTTAGATAATTAGGTCTAGGTTGGTCAGTGGTCGCCCCCCAGTGGTCAGATTAAGATAAGACAGAAATATGGGAGGAGCCATCCTTTCTCGTTTGAAAGTTAGGCTGGTAGCGCCCCACGCAGAGATGCAAAACACAATTTGTACAGCAGAGAGGTTGTCTTTGTCACCAGTATAGACCCATCCATTAAAGTATTGTCAGGTCTGGTGTACATACATCTGACTGTGTGTGTGTGTACCTACCACAGGTTGGCTGGCACCTTAATTGGGGGAGGACAGGCTCATGGTAATGAGTGGAATTCATAATTCAGATTTCATTCGCTACGTTCCAGCCGTTACCATGAGCCTGTCGTCCCCTCTGCAGCCTGTTGGTGGTCTTATAGCAGAACCTCCTGGACATGGCCCAGTGTCACTGTCAATCTACAGACCGGAGACACAGGAACACGGTCAGTCAGATGGTGACAGGAGTGCTATTCGTGATTCTCTGTGACGTGCTGGTCTGGGTATCAGTTAGTTAGCTGTCATTCCACCCTTTGCCACTCCTGTCTTGCTAAACATCAACACAATCTTTGGCATATGACACGGAGTACAAGGAGTGGAATGTCAGCTAAGTAGGCGGGTACCCAGGTGACTAAAGCGCTACACATCTCCAACTAAAGCCGACCCAACAGCCCAATGCAACGGTTGTTTAAAGAATCAGCCTTGTGTGTAGCCTCAGTTGGTCACCATAGTTACTAAGTCCCCAACATGCAGAATCAGCCTTGTGTGTAGCTTCAGTTGGTCACCATAGTTACTATGTCCCCAACATGCAGAATCAGCCTTGTGTGTAGCCTCAGTTGGTCACCATAGTTACTTCAAGTCCCCAACATGCAGACTCAGCCTTGTGTGTAGCCTCAGTTGGTCACCATAGTTACTAAGTCCCCAACATGCAGAATCAGCCTTGTGTGTAGCCTCAGTTGGTCACCATAGTTACTAAGTCCCCAACATGCAGAATCAGCCTTGTGTGTAGCCTCAGTTGGTCACCATAGTTACTAAGTCCCCAACATGCAGAATCAGCCTTGTGTGTAGCCTCAGTTGGTCACCATAGTTACTTCAAGTCCCCAATATGCAGAATCAGCCTTGTGTGTAGCCTCAGTTGGTCACCATAGTTACTTCAAGTCCCCAACATGCAGAATCAGCCTTGTGTGTAGCCTCAGTTGGTCACCATAGTTACTAAGTCCCCAACATGCAGAATCAGCCATGGACCAGTGTTGGGGGAAACTACCCACCACATAAATAGTTAGCTGATGATGATGGATAGATTTGTAGAAGTCTTATCACTCACACACACACACACGCCACTTCAAAGCTCATCCCACTCATGTTGGGTGGGGTGATGAGTTTGCGGTGCACCTGTAGAGGCTCAATTAAGACAGTCCTGTAGGTCTGAAGAGGCCCTTGGGGGGGCCCCCCGAGGGATCTGGATTAAGTGTTCAACTGTTTCTCAATGTCTTCCTCTCACTCTGTTGTTCATAGACAGTGGAGACAAAATAGACTCTGACGTGACACATCAGGGCTCAATGTCATGGCACTGTCATTCCTTTCAACGGTATATATATATATAAGAGCACAGGCAAATCTGTCGTATGTGAACAGTGCAATAGCTGAACCATTGACTTGAACTAGTTTGGTGGTATTGAATTAGGTAGGTCTGGTTTTACCTTCAGGCTTGTCATAATACTCATCTGGTTCTTACAGTCTGTCAATCAATCTATCACTTTACCAGAGTGAGAAAGCAGCCAGTGTGACATTCTCTACAGGAGAATGTCCCTTTACACTCTCTGGATTAGAAATGGAATGTTAGAACTATGATGTCACACTGGTTAGAACTCGCTCTCTGCTGTGTCCTATCGAATAGAATGTTGTGACTCAGAATGTCATATCACAACAATCCATAACTTCACAATGGCCGGGCTGTTCTGACCAATCCAAGCCATGGTAATTATGTAGCCTTGTCAAGCAAATGAGAGAAGAAGAATCTGTAAAAATAACAGACAGCGACCAAATGCTTTCACAAATGTTTACTACAAAACGTTGTGTATATTTCAGAATTGCATTACAGTTATTGGAAAACAGATACCTCAGGCTATATTCTCGTAATATGATTAAACATAAATCTTTCCTGCTGATATATTCAGATTCACAGTACAAATGGACAGTTGCGGTGTGCTTGATAGCTAAAGACCACCCTCTTGTGGAGAGTTATTAGAAGTATAAGAAACCAGAGCTAATCAAATCAAGGACATATTATTGGTCAAATAAATCCCAAGCACTTAATTATTGGTCCAATTCCAAATGTTGTCTTACTTATAGCTGCGTCCTGATTGGTCAAGCTTGTGAGGCTTCGTTTGAATTGGTTCAGAGGCGATTCCTCATTGACTGCTTTGAAAGGAGTGTTTGTAGAAGACTTGTGCGTTGTCGGCGTAGTTGAGTGTTACCGTGGCGCCCGCGCTCTTCGCGCCGAGAACCGCACCACCTAGTGCCGACCCTGATGATTGCCTCAGGGTCAGCAGGTTGTAACCGTAGAAATGACCCTTGAAGGCAGGCGTGGACTCCAACTCCGCCAGGACTTCTGTGAAACCTGCCGACGAGACGGTTAGAGCTTAGCTGAACCCAATTATTTATATATACACTAAATGACTGACAGGGGTGCTGTTTGGAAGCCATTGCTCCTCCATATTGGTACTTTCCCACATTTAAATAAATATTTTAGAAGCTGTAGAAATTCATATTAATGTCTACATTTGTTCTATTAAACACTTTAATGCATAATGTTAAATTATATTATGTGAGCTAAACAAATTAAAAGACACTACATGACCAAACGTATGGGGGAACATTTCATTCCAAAATCATGGGCATTAATATGGAGTTGGTACCCCCCTTTGCTGCTATAACAGCCTCCACTCTTCTGGGAAGGCTTTCCACTAGATGATGGAAGATTGCTGCATTGAATTGCTTCCATTCAGCCACAAGAGCATTAGTGAGGTTGGGCGATTATTGTCACGCTGAAGCAGGAAAGGGCCTTCCCTAAACTGTTGCCACAAAGTTGGAACCACAGAATGATCTAGAATGTCACTATATGCTATAGTGTTAAGATCTCCCTTCACTGGAACTAAGGGGCCTAGCCCGAACCATGGAAAAACAGCCCCAGAGCATTATTCCTCCTCCACCAAACTTTACAGTTAGCACTATGCATTTGGGGAGGTAGCGTTTTTCCTGGCATCCGCCAAACCCAAATTAGTCAGTCGGACTACCAGATGGTAAAGTGTGATGTTTCACTCCAGAGAACGCGTTTCCACTGCTCCAGAGTCCAATGGCGGCGTGCTTCAACCCACTTCACCCGACGCTTGGCGTTGCGCATGGGGATCTTCGTGTCATTTTGACATCCAGTGTGGACCGTTGGCTTGAAAAAAGCCAACCTTTATGTTGACCTGGGAAATCCTTAGCCTGGTCTCAGATCTATTTGTGTCATCATCCCATTCCAAACATGTTTAACAAGGAGTGGGATGTTAGCACAAACAGACTAGTACCCAGGCTAGGAAATCCTGCCATAAGAGGACATTTTGACAACAGACTGGACTGATCCAACAACAGTCAGTTACAACCCACCTGGCTTCAGCAGCTCCCAGCTCTTCCACACTGATCCAACAACAGTCAGTTACAACCCACCTGGCTTCAGCAGCTCCCAGCTCTTCCACACTGATCCAACAACAGTCAGTTACAACCCACCTGGCTTCAGCAGCTCCCAGCTCTTCCACACTGATCCAACAACAGTCAGTTACAACCCACCTGGCTTCAGCAGCAGCTCCCAGCTCTTCCACACTGATCCAACAACAGTCAGTTACAACCCACCTGGCTTCAGCAGCTCCCAGCTCTTCCACACTGATCCAACAACAGTCAGTTACAACCCACCTGGCTTCAGCAGCTCCCAGCTCTTCCACACTGATCCAACAACAGTCAGTTACAACCCACCTGGCTTCAGCAGCTCCCAGCTCTTCCACACTGATCCAACAACAGTCAGTTACAACCCACCTGGCTTCAGCAGCTCCCAGCTCTTCCACACTGATCCAACAACAGTCAGTTACAACCCACCTGGCTTCAGCAGCTCCCAGCTCTTCCACACTGATCCAACAACAGTCAGTTACAACCCACCTGGCTTCAGCAGCTCCCAGCTCTTCCACACTGATCCAACAACAGTCAGTTACAACCCACCTGGCTTCAGCAGCTCCCAGCTCTTCCACACTGATCCAACACACAAGATGGGTAGACACTGTTCACCTGTCAACAGAGCCTGATGTAGAGAGACAGACAGAGAGAGGGAGATAAGGGGGGGTACAATATCAGTGTAATCTGTTGAACCTTCTATACGACATCATAGAAAAGGGTGAAAGTACAGTGCATTCTGAAAGTATTCAGACACTTTGACCTTTTCCACATTTTCTTATGTTACAGCCTTATTCTAAAATGGATTAGAACAAATTCCCATCAATCTACACACAATACCCCATAATGACATCACAATACCCCCATAATGACAAAGCGAAAACAGGTTTTTAGAAATGTTTGCACATTTATTAAAAAATAAACCGAAACCTTATCCAGACCCTTTGCGATGAGACTTAAAATTGAGCTCAGGTGCTTCCTGTTTCCATTGATCATCCTTGAGATGTTTCTACAGCATGGAGTCCACCTGTGGTAAATTCAATTGATTGAACATGATTTGGAAAGGTACACACTTGTCTCCATAATGTCCCACAGTTGGAAGTGCATGTCAGAACAAAAACCAAGTCATGAGGTCGAAGGAATTGTCAGTAGAGCTGCGAGACGGGATTGTGTCGAGGTACAGATCTGGGGAAGGGTACCAAAAACTTTATGCAGCATTAAAGGTCCCCAAGAACACAGTGGCCTCTATAATTCTTAAATGGAAGAAGTTTGGAACCACCAAGACTCTTCCTAGAGCTGCCCCCCCGGCCAAACTGGGCAATCAGGGGAGAAGGGCTTTGGTCAGGGAGGTGACCAAGAACCCAATGGTTAATCTGACAGAGCTCTAGAGTTCCGCTGTGGAGATGGGAGAACTTTCCAGAAGGACAACCATCTGTGCAGGACTCCTCCAATCAGGCCTTTATGGTAGAGTTGTCAGACGGAAGCCAGTCCTCAATAAAAGGCACATGACAGCCCGCTTGAAGATTGTCAAAAAGCACCAAAAGACTCTCAGACCATGAGAAACAAGATTCTCTGGATTGAACTCTTTGGCCTGAAAGCCAAGCGTCACGTCTGAAGGAAACCTGGCACCATCCCTACAGTGAAGCATGGTGGTGGCAGCATCATGTCTGAAGGAAACCTGGCACCATCCCTACAGTGAAGCATGGTGGTGGCAGCATCATGCTGTGGGGATGTTTTTCAGCGGCAGGGACTGGGAGACTAGTCAGGATCGAGGGAAAGATGAACGGAGTAAAGTACAGAGATCCTTGATGAAGTTCTAAGAGCTCTGGAGCAGGTTCTCAGACTGGGGAGAAGGATCACCTTCCAACAGGACAACGACCCTAAGCACACAGCCAAGACAACGCAGGAGTGGCTTCAGGACAAGTCTCTTAATGTCCCTGCCAGAGCCCGGACTTGAACCCGATTGAACATCTCTGGAGAGACCTGAAAATAGCTGTGCAGCGACGCTCCCCATCCAACCTGATAGAGCTTGAGAGGATCTGCAGAGAAGAATGGGAGAAACTCCCCAAATACAGGTGTGCCAAGCTTGTAGCGTCAAACCCAAGAAGACTCAAGACTGTAATCGCTGCTTCAACAAAGGGTCTGAATACTTATGAAATTGTATTTCAGTTTTTAATTTCTATACATTTGCAAAAAAATTCCTAAAACCTGTTTTTGCTTTGTCATTATGGGGTATTGTGTGTAGATTGATGGAAAAACAACATTTAATCCATTTTAGAGTAAGGCTGTAACGTAACAAAATGTGTAAAAAAGTCACATTTTGCACTGGGTATGTGGGTAAAATGTGTGTGTCTCTCACCTGTTGTGCTTTAGGTAGTACAGCCACTATGTGTTGGGCCAGGACCCTGCCTGCCAGGGTGAACAGATACTGACACAGAGCATCACCAGCTTTAGCCCCTGTAACTCACAATAGTACACACTTATACACATTTATAGATCAATAAAAAATATCGTATGAGGTTGATTAAAACCATGCAACACACGAGCCCAGTCCCAACACACGAGCCCAGTCCCAACACACGAGCCCAGTCCCAACACACGAGCCCAGTCCCAACACACGAGCCCAGTCCCAACACACGAGCCCAGTCCCAACACACGAGCCCAGTCCCAACACACGAGCCCAGTCCCAACACACGAGCCCAGTCCCAACACACGAGTCCAGTCCCAACACACGAGTCCAGTCCCAACACACGAGTCCTGTCCCAACACACGAGCCCAGTCCCAACACACTTACGCTGTTGGGAGAGTGAAAATAAGAGGATAACTAACCTTCAGCTATTTTCTGGCAGAGTCCTGCAAAGTGAGACTTCTGGAAGTTTCTATATAGATGAGGGAGCATCCCCATCAAGTCTGATACCTGCAGGGAGAGAGAAGGGAAGAGAGAGAGAGAGGAAACAACCTTCCACCTCCACACGACCTTCCACACCACCCCTATATGACCTTCCACCACCACCACCACATGACCTTCCACCACCACCACCACCACATGACCTTCCACCACCACCACCACCACATGACCTTCCACCACCACCACCACCACATGACCTTCCACCACCACCACCACCACATGACCTTCCACCACCACCACCACATGACCTTCCACCACCACCACCACATGACCTTCCACCACCACCACCACATGACCTTCCACCACCACCACCATATGACCTTCCACCACCACCACCACCATATGACCTTCCACCACCACCACCACCATATGACCTTCCACCACCACCATATGACCTTCCACCACCACCATATGACCTTCCACCACCACCACCACCATATGACCTTCCACCACCACCACCACCACCATATGACCTTCCGCCACCACCACCACCATATGACCTTCCACCACCATTTGACCTTCCACCACCACACGACCTTCCACCACCACACGACCTTCCACCTCCACACGACCTTCCACCTCCACACGACCTTCCACCTCCACATGACCTTCCACCTCCCACACCACCCCTATATGACCTTCCACCACCACTATATGACCTTCCACCACCACTATATGACCTACACCTCCCCACCACCACCATATGACCTTCTCCCACACCACCACCACCATATGACCTCCCCCACCACCACCACCACATGACCTCCCCCACCACCACCACCACATGACCTCCCCCCACCACCACCACCACATGACCTCCCCCCACCACCACCACCACATGACCCCCCCCCACCACCACATGACCCCCCCACCACCACATGACCCCCCCCACCACCACATGACCCCCCCCACCACCACATGACCACCCCCACCACCACATGACCACCCCCACCACCACATGACCACCCCCCACCACCACATGACCTTCCACCTCCACCTCATGACCTTCCACCACTAAACAATCTTCCACCTCCCCACCTCCCCATCACCATATGACCTTCCACCTCCCCACCACCGCCAAACGACCTTCCACCTCCGCCAAACGACCTTCCACCTCCGCCAAACGACCTTCCACCACCGCCAAACGACCTTCCACCTCCCCACCACCGCCAAACGACCTTCCACCTCCCCACCTCCGCCAAACGACCTTCCACCTCCGCCAAACGACCTTCCACCTCCCCACCACCACCAAACGACTTTCCACCTCCCCACCACCACCAAACGACCTTCCACCTCCACCACCAACTGAAACCCGTCATCAGACCCATCGTTTAGGGCAACCGATCAGCAGCACCCGGCCCAAATTATTCAATGAAATCCCATATTGCATTCTGTCTCGGTTGTCATTCAGTTAAGCCTGTACTCTATTTAATTTCCTGTTGTACTTTCGGTTGACCTCTCACCTGGAAGTAATTCTCAATGACCTTCTTGACGTGAGTGACATCATGATGGGGCTTGACCAGGTTGTCTTTGGCATCGAACACAGTCTTCACTGCCAGGTGGGAGATCCAGAACGCTGATGGAGAGAGAAAAGAGGAGGAGGGAGGGGGGGGGGAAGAGGAGGAGGGAGGGGGGGGGGAAGAGAAGGAGGGGGGAGAAAAAGAGAAGGAGGGGGGTTGAGAAAAGAGGAGGAGGGGTGGGGAGAGAATGGAAGGGAAAAGGGGGGAGGAGAAAGAGAAACAGTGGGATGAAAAAATAAATGAATGGAGGAAAAGAGAGAGGTGATCATCAGAGAAGACAAGTTTATTGGGCTTCTGTTTATGTTGATTGTTGTCGTCATGGCTACCTGAACCCTCGTCCCCCATCATATGACCCCAGCCTCCACAGCCGACCTGGCTTCCATCTGGGTTCACCAGCTTACAGTTAGAACCAGTCCCACTGATCAACACTATACCTCCTATATATATATATATATATATATATATATATATATATATATATAGTGTGAGAGGGGCAGAGAGAGATGGATGGATGAGTGAAGTCATACGACACCATTGTAAAATGACAGTGAACATTCCTTTCAACCACACACAGATTACAGATTACAAGATCCACTTCTCATACTGGCTATTGATCATATTAAATCATTCTTTCAAATCCTAATTTATCACTTTCAAAAAAAAAAAAAAAAAATTATGTTAACAAGACGGTTCCGTTACCCCGGTCGCTGGCTGTTGCCATGGCGCCGATGGCATCGGTGGTGATGTAATAATTGATGCTGAGTTTAGGAAACCTGTTCTTCATATCACAGATGATCTTCTCAATAGCATCCTTCTGTTCCCCTCCGCTAAGAGACATTCCCTGGGAGAGCGAGATATTACAAGTTGTCATACCAGTTAGACTACTTGGTAAAAAGGGGCAATTACACAGTAACAGATTTGCACTGGGACTCAGATTCTTCACTTAAAATGTATGCCAAACAAAAAACATTGATTTCAAATTTTAACAAACCATATAACTCTATGGACAAGGACGACTTTAAACAATTTACACCAAATATTTTACAAAAACACATTTTACTGGAAGAACAGTGTAGATGCAAAATTTGGTAACAGAATTTTGGTCAAATCTCCCTCCGTTTTTTAAAATGAAAACCAGCTGAATTAAGATTCCAAGACGTCTGCAGAAAGAATGGGGCGTATAAGCTATGACATCATACCTTGAGTTTTGAAAAAAAAATCTCTTTTGGTTATTAAACTACAATAAGTGAAGTGGATTAACGCCCTGTAATGGAATTTCATCATGGTTCCCTGATCTGTACTCCACAGTAATCCATCATTATGGATATGAATGTCATTCTCTTCATGGTGATGTATCCTAATAGGTACAAAGGTAGAAATATCCAATATCCTCCTTTCCATATTTGGGTATTATTCTACACACTGCCGATTATTTTAATGAGCTCCGCCCCCAAACAAGACCAAATTTGGTTGGACCGGACAGTACAGCAAAGCTCAGTACAGTAGAGCTCAGTAGAGATCAGTAGAGTACAGTAGAGCTCAGTACAGTAGAGTACAGTAGAGCTCAGTAGAGCTCAGTACAGTAGAGCTCAGTACAGAACAGTAGAGCTCAGTAGAGCTAAGTACAGTAGGGCTCAGTAGAGCTAAGTAGAGTACAGTAGAGCACATTAGAGCTCAGTAGAGTAGAGCTCAGTAGAGTAGAGCTCAGTAGAGTACAGTACAGCAGAGCTCAGTAGAGTACAGTACAGCAGAGCTCAGTAGAGTACAGTAGAGCTCAGTACAGTAGAGCTCTGTACAGTAGAGCACAGCACAGTACAGCACAGCAGAGCTCAGTAGAGTACAGTACTCAATTCTAGTGCCCTACTAAACTATAATCTACTATTCTACTCTACTGTACAGTACTCTACTTTACTGTGCACTACTGTACTATACTAACTTGTGAAACATAGTTGGTTCAGATTTTGTCTGGATGTCTATCTTTGAGAAAGTGAAAGAAAAGCGTTATCACCTGAACAGAACAGCATGCCAGTGGAAGGGGAGGACAGTATCAGGTGACCTACCTGGGGTCGGTGACGACTGTCATTTCACATTGTAGCCAATTCATTTGCAGAAATTCCGTTACTGATTATTAGGAAATTCAATTACCGATTTGGTAACAGAATTTAGTTTGAATCATTTAGTAATTCATACACAAAACGTATATCAGTAAAAACACTAAATAATTGGTAGGTCTACCTTTACTTGTTACTTCTGTGAACTTCTCACACTCCTTCTCACGAGGGAGAGAAATGAGAACATATCTTAAAGATATGTGGGATTTCAAGGCACAAGGCAATGATTCCTTAATGTTACTACGGGAGGGGTATTGTTCCTTAATGTTACTACGGGAGGGGTATTGTTCCTTAATGTTACTACGGGAGGGGTATTGTTCCTTAATGTTACTACGGGAGGGGTATTGTTCCTTAATGTTACTACGGGAGGGGTATTGTTCCTTAATGTTACTACGGGAGGGGTATTGTTCCTTAATGTTACTACGGGAGGGGTATTGTTCCTTAATGTTACTACGGAGAGGGGTATTGTTCCTTAATGTTACTACGGAGAGGGGTATTGTTCCTTAATGTTACTACGGGAGGGGTATTGTTCCTTAATGTTACCACGGGAGGGGTATTGTTCCTTAATGTTACCACGGGAGGGGTATTGTTCCTTAATGTTACCACGGGAGGGGTATTGTTCCTTAATGTTACCACGGGAGGGGAATTGTTCCTTAATGTTACCACGGGAGGGGTATTGTTCCTTAATGTTACCACGGGAGGGGTATTGTTCCTTAATGTTACCACGGGAGGGGTATTGTTCCTTAATGTTACCACGGGAGGGGTATTGTTCCTTAATGTTACCACGGGAGGGGTATTGTTCCTTAATGTTACCACGGGAGGGGTATTGTTCCTTAATGTTACCACGGGAGGGGTATTGTTCCTTAATGTTACCACGGGAGGGGTATTGTTCCTTAATGTTACCACGGGAGGGGTATTGTTCCTTAATGTTACTACGGGAGGGGTATTGTTCCTTAATGTTACTACGGGAGGGGTATTGTTCCTTAATGTTACTACGGGAGGGGTATTGTTCCTTAATGTTACTACGGGAGGGGGAATGTTCCTTAAAGTTACAGAAGGGAGAAAAAGTGATCCAACAGTAAATATAGGTGTTGATATTAGCTGTCACGGGTCTTCAACATTATTGTGTTTCCATGTCTCATGTGTTTGATACTTTTCTGGTAAAAAAAAAGAAAAAGAGATCCCTTTTCCATCTGCTTGACAAGAAATCAAAGCCTTTGATTTTTCCCAATTTTTAGGTTGAAAAAAATAAATAAATAAATATATATATATATATAATCCTTAATTTCTAAAACATATAAACTCTTAGCTTTCATTTGCCCCAATTTGACATGCTCCTATGAATTGCACATTGGTGCTCATGGGTCCTTTTTTAAATTTTATATGTACATGGAATTGACCTTAAGCCTTAGTAACTATTAGCCTACACAATACACAACCCAAGAACTACAATTAGCTACACAAAAAAAGGTTTCTGTGTAGATGCATCGCAAATTATACACTCAATACAAGTGCTCAGGATCGCCTTTTCGAGTAGCTAGTAAATAGTATATCAAAATCTAATCAAATCTAATTTGATTGGTCACATACACACAAATACACGAAATTCTTGTATATTAGGCTTTCGATGAGATTTTTGCATTAAAATCATGAATTGATTCACCAGAGAGTGGAGAGGTGTGTCTGGGTCGAGCCCCGCTTCTATTTTGGCTTTCTGGACCATGTCGTTGATGGCCTCGATACACTTGTCAACACCCAC
Organism: Oncorhynchus masou masou; assembly: GCF_036934945.1. Lineage (NCBI taxonomy): Eukaryota > Metazoa > Chordata > Actinopteri > Salmoniformes > Salmonidae > Oncorhynchus > Oncorhynchus masou. The sequence goes on from NC_088234.1 coordinate 9,813,475, forward strand.
CAACTGAAAGACAACACACACACAGTCAACACCCACCAACTGAAAGACAACACATACAGTCAACACCCACCAGCTGAAAGACAACACACACAGTCAACACCCACCAGCTGAAAGACAACACACACAGTCAACACCCACCAACTGAAAGACAACACACACAGTCAACACCCACCAACTGAAGGACAACACACACAGTCAACACCCACCAGCTGAAAGACAACACACACAGTCAACACCCACCAACTGAAAGACAACACACACAGTCAACACCCACCAACTGAAGGACAACACACACAGTCAACACCCACCAGCTGAAAGACAACACATACAGTCAACACCCGCCAACTGAAAGACAACACACAGTCAACACCCACCAACTGAAGGACAACACATACAGTCAACACCCACCAACTGAAGGACAACACACAGTCAACACCCACCAACTGAAAGACAACACACACATAGTCAACACCCAACAGCTGAAAGACAACACACACAGTCAACACCCACCAACTGAAAGACAACACACACAGTCAACACCCACCAACTGAAAGACAACACACACAGTCAACACCCACCAACTGAAAGACAACACACACAGTCAACACCCACCAACTGAAGGACAACACATACAGTCAACACCCACCAACTGAAGGACAACACACACAGTCAACACCCACCAACTGAAAGACAACACACACATAGTCAACACCCAACAGCTGAAAGACAACAGATACAGTCAACACCCACCAGCTGAAGGACAACACACACAGTCAACACCCACCAACTGAAAGACAACACACACAGTCAACACCCACCAACTGAAAGACAACACACACAGTCAACACCCACCAACTGAAAGACAACACACACAGTCAACACCCACCAACTGAAAGACACACACAGTCAACACCCACCAGCTGAAAGACAACACACACAGTCAACACCCACCAACTGAAAGACAACACACACAGTCAACACCCGCCAACTGAAAGACAACACACACAGTCAACACCCACCAGCTGAAAGACAACACACACATAGTCAACACCCACCAGCTGAAAGACAACACACACATAGTCAACACCCACCAGCTGAAAGACAACACACACAGTCAACACCCACCAGCTGAAAGACAACACACACATAGTCAACACCCACCAGCTGAAAGACAACACACACAGTCAACACCCACCAGCTGAAAGACAACACATACAGTCAACACCCACCAGCTGAAAGACAACACATACAGTCAACACCCACCAACTGAAAGACAACACATACAGTCAACACCCACCAGCTGAAAGACAACACATACAGTCAACACCCACCAGCTGAAAGACAACACACACAGTCAACACCCACCAACTGAAAGACAACACACACAGTCAACACCCACCAACTGAAAGACAACACACACAGTCAACACCCGCCAACTGAAAGACAACACACACAGTCAACACCCGCCAACTGAAAGACAACACACACAGTCAACACCCGCCAACTGAAAGACAACATACACAGTCAACACCCACCAACTGAAAGACAACACACACAGTCAACACCCACCAACTGAAAGACAACACACAGTCAACACCCACCAACTGAAAGACAACACACACATAGTCAACACCCAACAGCTGAAAGACAACAGATACAGTCAACACCCACCAGCTGAAAGACAACACACACAGTCAACACCCACCAACTGAAAGACAACACATACAGTCAACACCCACCAACTGAAAGACAACACACACAGTCAACACCCACCAACTGAAAGACACACACAGTCAACACCCACCAGCTGAAAGACAACACACACAGTCAACACCCACCAACTGAAAGACAACACACACAGTCAACACCCGCCAACTGAAAGACAACACACACAGTCAACACCCGCCAACTGAAAGACAACACACACATAGTCAACACCCACCAGCTGAAAGACAACACACACATAGTCAACACCCACCAGCTGAAAGACAACACACACAGTCAACACCCACCAACTGAAAGACAACACACACATAGTCAACACCCACCAGCTGAAAGACAAGACACACAGTCAACACCCACCAACTGAAAGACAACACACACAGTCAACACCCGCCAACTGAAAGACAACACACACAGTCAACACCCGCCAACTGAAAGACAACACACACATAGTCAACACCCACCAGCTGAAAGACAACACACACATAGTCAACACCCACCAGCTGAAAGACAACACACACATAGTCAACACCCACCAGCTGAAAGACAACACACACAGTCAACACCCACCAACTGAAAGACAACACACACATAGTCAACACCCACCAGCTGAAAGACAAGACACACAGTCAACACCCACCAACTGAAAGACAACACATACAGTCAACACCCACCAGCTGAAAGACAACACATACAGTCAACACCCACCAACTGAAAGACAACACATACAGTCAACACCCACCAACTGAAAGACAACACATACAGTCAACACCCACCAGCTGAAAGACAACACATACAGTCAACACCCACCAGCTGAAAGACAACACATACAGTCAACACCCACCAGCTGAAAGACAACACACACAGTCAACACCCACCAACTGAAAGACAACACACACAGTCAACACCCGCCAACTGAAAGACAACACACACAGTCAACACCCGCCAACTGAAAGACAACACACACAGTCAACACCCACCAACTGAAAGACAACACACACACAGTCAACACCCACCAACTGAAAGACAACACACACACAGTCAACACCCACCAACTGAAAGACAACACACAGTCAACACCCACCAACTGAAAGACAACACACACAGTCAACACCCACCAACTGAAAGACAACACACACAGTCAACACCCACCAACTGAAAGACAACACACACAGTCAACACCCACCAACTGAAAGACAACACACAGTCAACACCCACCAACTGAAAGACAACATACACAGTCAACACCCACCAACTGAAAGACAACACACACACAGTCAACACCCACCAACTGAAAGACAACACACACACAGTCAACACCCACCAACTGAAAGACAACACACACACAGTCAACACCCACCAACTGAAAGACAACACACACAGTCAACACCCGCCAACTGAAAGACAACATACACAGTCAACACCCGCCAACTGAAAGACAACACACACAGTCAACACCCACCAACTGAAAGACAACACACACAGTCAAGACCCACCAACTGAAAGACAACATACACAGTCAACACCCACCAACTGAAAGACAACACACACACAGTCAACACCCACCAACTGAAAGACAACACACACAGTCAACACCCACCAACTGAAAGACAACACATAGTCATCACTCATGAAACGTTTCATAATGTAGGAAGAACCACTCATGACTTTATTAGAAGCTTTAACGTCCTCTTTCTTCACACTTCTATGCACAGATCTAAGACCAGCTTACCATCTCTAAATCCTGATCTTAACCATTAGGAGGGAAAACACAAAGCTGACTTCAGATCAGCACTTACAAGTGGTTGGACTGAAGTAGATGCCCGATTATGTTTTTAATTTAGATGCCGGATAGTATTTCTAAGCCAATAATCTACAAGGGGCCATTAGGAGGGAAAACACAAAGCTGACTTCAGATCAGCACTTACAAGTGGTTGGACTGAAATAGATGCCCGATTATGTTTTTAATTTAGATGCCGGATAGTATTTCTAAGCCAATAATCTACAAGGGGCGCAGGAACTCAAGCAGGAGAACATTTGAGATGCCGGAACTAATTTCCTGCACATTGGAATCTACTCGCTGTCATAATGAAAGTGTACTGTCAGTTCTGTGGTCTCATCCAGTGGTTGGTTGAGGGGCCTTCGGCTGATCTGTGGTCAGCTTTACTTTAACCACCTAACGGTTAACATCAGGCTATGGAATATGGTAAACTGATCCTAGATCTGTCATCTCACCCAGTGGTTGGTTGAGGGGCCTTCGGCTGATCTGTGGTCAGCTTTACTTTAACCACCTAACGGTTAACATCAGGCTATGGAATATGGTAAACTGATCCTAGATCTGTCATCTCACCCAGTGGTTGGTTGAGGGGCCGTCTGTCTCTGCAAGGATTTTCCCATTCTCAGAGACCAATACCGCCTTGGAGTGGGTCCCACCACTGTTACAATAGATAAGACGCACAGACAGGCCGACAGGAGCGTCGCGCACACACAAATCAAATCAAATGAATAGGAAGCTTTTCCTTAAGAATATGGATATTGTCACAAAGGAATGTTTAATTTAATTGACTAAACTCCACCCCCTGGTGAAAGGAAGTGTCTGATGAATCGTTGGTGTAGAGTTTAGTCAGACAGGTTTATGTTCTATGTGACAATCAAACAACAGCACAGCCTTTTGCCCTAATCAGTTCTGCGCTATATCTGCCTGATAACACGTTTTCATTCAAATTATTACCGGATAAAAATGGTTTATTAGAGACTCACCCTTCAACACCACCGAACACTGCAGCCATTACTTCTCTCTTTTTCCTGTTTCGATCATGTGACACGTCACTTCAGTTTCTGATCCAATCAGATCGCATTATACAGTTTAGACTTTGACATTTTTTTAAATAACTTTTATATAATCAGTTTTATTGTGGGAGGATCTTATGATGTCCATGCCTTGTAAATAATTACATTCAACGCCCAGTTTCACTCAGGAGCTTTTCTGGTATCTACTCTGGGGCTCAGTGTCGCAGTATTGCCTAATAACCAGCAGGGGGCGGAATTACACAAGTTAAAATTGAATGGATACATGTTTCCCATGCCAATGAAGAATGGGGAGGGGAGGGGAGGGGGCAAAGGATATTTTAGGTTTAGGGGTTAGGTTTGGGAAAATAGGATTTTGAATGGAAATCAATTTTAGGTTCCCACAAGAATAGTACAAAATATTCTGTGTATTTGTGTGTGTGTGTGTGTGAGAGAGAGAGAGAGTTATAAAGATTGAGTGGCTGTTATTTTGGTGATAAAGATCTGGGGACAAGGTGTGTTGAGTCAGCCAGAGAGGTCAAGTAGAGATATTATGTAATTTCACAAAGAATACAAACACACATAATTCCTGGGTGACATCTTGGCAAAAGGCACATGCTCTGTCTATATGTTGAGCAAACCTGGGCACAACCAAGTCAACACATGAAGGATCAATGCAGGCCTATTATTTGGATTCCAATTAATTATAAAAATGGACTCTGAATTCAAATGCATTATGCACAAAATGTTGCAATGCTATTTTTTATTTTTGAAAGAATGCCCGGTATGAACCTGTCCATTCTCATTGTAATTATTCTGAAGAAGGCTATTGAAAGTTGAAACGTCAATCTAATAAAACGACCTATTTTTCATGGTGAGCGAGGATTGCGCCTTTTCCTGTCCAATGATGTCTACACATTTTTAGGTTGCACCTCTACTCACGTTGGTTAAGCACGTTCTACGTCTTTCCGAAATAATTAATTAACAAATAAACAAAGTGTCAAAGGTGTGTGTGGCACTGCGAGCCAGCTGTTGAACTATGCTGCTCTGCTGTTGTCCTCATGCTGTCAGACGGAGTGCAAAACGAGGTGGGAGGAGAAGAGAGAGGAACAGAGGAGAGAGCGGTGCAGTGCACTCATCATGCACGCCAGACTGCGTGGATACACGGCACGCGGGGCACAAGGAGAAAGAGGGAGCGGCGGGTGGCGACAAGCGACAGACAATAACATTACCGTCAGGTTTTCAGGACGTTAGATAACAACTTTTTCAAGAATAGAGGGTACTTTCCTCCCCGTTTTAAACATGTATTAATTTTATTAAATACTTTAAATGCCTCGGAATGTTGAGAAAAGCGCGTTGTTTGCGGAAGTAAGTAAACTTGAGTTGAAGGAAGTTCAGACAGAGAAGGAAAAGTAACCGAAAAGTGGTGTCAAATTCGAGAGTATTCCTAGTTCTTGGGACGGGGGGTCCGAACTTTGGAGATGGATACCCACGTAAAAGAGGGACAACTTTACGTTCAACATCAGAAGTTTGGCAAGGTAAGAAAATAAAATATTTTAAAGCTACGTAATTCTAACTTGTCATAGCCCACTAAAAGTGTTTTCAAGTTGAAGAGGAAAAATACAGAATGGCCCGATCCGGTTGTTAACCGTCGCGGACTGGACTTGGGACCGTTTTTCTACGTCATAGAGCACACATTGATCCAATTAAAGTAAGCCATTGTATCCAGTTAAGTTCAGACGCCGGGCCCGACCATCCCGCAAACCATTGTAGCCTAATTTACATCCCATGTCAAAGATTTAGTTTTGATATTATGCAAAATCGTATTGCCGAACGAGTTCCACAACAAGAGGAAGTAGAGATGGGACCAGTTTAGCTCTCTATTGCAACTCCGCATCAATGTTTGGACATGATATTGCCCTATAGCCATCAACTCATTTCAACTGTTTGCTGACGGATAGGTCTAGGTTTAGAGCAGTCTAAACCTGAATGTATAGTACTACTGTCAGTGTTTATTCAGTCTGTTTCAGCTTCAATATTGGAGTAGTTGTTTTTTCTCTGCAGTGTCAGCTGCAACTGAGTAGGCCTATTACTGTGTGTGTAATGTGTATGCATGTGCATTTTTATTAAGAAACCATAACACAATCTTATCAAGTATCACTATTACTAAGTATTTAATAAGAGTCAATAGAGGACATTCATGTTATATCTTTCAGCCTGTATATAACTACCTTGCCCTAAAGCCCCCAGCCCTGTATATAAATACCTTGCCCTATAACACCCAGGCCTGTATATAACTACCTTGCCCTATAACACCCAGGCCTGTATATAACTACCTTGCCCTATAACACCCAGGCCTGTATATAACTACCTTGCCCTAGAGCCCCCAGGCCTGTATATAACTACCTTGCCCTAGAGCCCCCAGGCCTGTATATAACTACCTTGCCCTATAACACCCAGGCCTGTATATAACTACCTTGCCCTAGAGCCCCCAGGCCTGTATATAACTACCTTGCCCTAGAGCCCCCAGGCCTGTATATAACTACCTTGCCCTAGAGCCCCCAGGCCTGTATATAACTACCTTGCCCTAGAGCCCCCAGGCCTGTATATAACTACCTTGCCCTAGAGCCCCCAGGCCTGTATATAACTACCTTGCCCTAGAGCCCCCAGGCCTGTATATAACTACCTTGCCCTAGAGCCCCCAGGCCTGTATATAACTACCTTGCCCTAGAGCCCCCAGGCCTGTATATAACTACCTTGCCCTATAACACCCAGGCCTGTATATAACTACCTTGCCCTAGAGCCCCCAGGCCTGTATATAACTACCTTGCCCTAGAGCCCCCAGGCCTGTATATAACTACCTTGCCCTAGAGCCCCCAGGCCTGTATATAACTACCTTGCCCTATAACACCCAGGCCTGTATATAACTACCTTGCCCTAGAGCCCCCAGGCCTGTATATAACTACCTTGCCCTATAACACCCAGGCCTGTATATAACTACCTTGTCCTATAAGCCCCCAGGCCTGTATATAACTACCTTGCCCTAGAGCCCCCAGGCCTGTATATAACTACCTTGCCCTAGAGCCCCCAGGCCTGTATATAACTACCTTGCCCTAGAGCCCCCAGGCCTGTATATAACTAACTTGCCCTAGAGCCCCCAGGCCTGTATATAACTACCTTGCCCTAAAGCCCCCAGGCCTGTATATAACTACCTTGCCCTAGAGCCCCCAGGCCTGTATATAACTACCTTGCCCTAGAGCCCCCAGGCCTGTATATAACTACCTTGCCCTAGAGCCCCCAGGCCTGTATATAACTACCTTGCCCTAGAGCCCCCAGGCCTGTATATAACTACCTTGCCCTATAACACCCAGGCCTGCATATAACTACCTTGCCCTAGAGCCCCCAGGCCTGTATATAACTACCTTGCCCTAGAGCCCCCAGGCCTGTATATAACTACCTTGCCCTAGAGCCCCGGGCCTGTATATAACTACCTTGCCCTAGAGCCCCGGGCCTGTATATAACTGCCTTGCCCTAAAGCCCCCGGGCCTGTATATAACTACCTTGCCCTAGAGCCCCCGGGCCTGTATATAACTACCTTGCCCTAGAGCCCCCAGGCCTGTATATAACTACCTTGCCCTAGAGCCCCCAGGCCTGTATATAACTACCTTGCCCTAGAGCCCCCATGCAGGCCTGTATATAACTACCTTGCCCTAGAGCCCCCAGGCCTGTATATAACTACCTTGCCCTAGAGCCCCCAGGCCTGTATATAACTACCTTGCCCTAGAGCCCCCGGGCCTGTATATAACTACCTTGCCCTAGAGCCCCCGGGCCTGTATATAACTGCCTTGCCCTAAAGCCCCCGGGCCTGTATATAACTACCTTGCCCTAGAGCCCCCAGGCCTGTATATAACGGCAGGGTTATATACAGGCGGCAGGGTAGCCTAGTGGTTAGAGCGTTGGACTAGTAACCGAAAGGTTGCAAGTTCAAATCTCCGAGCTGACAAATCTGTCGTTCTGCCCCTGAACAGGCAGTTAACCCACACTACACTCTTAACTGACTTGCCTAGTTAAATTAAGGTTAAAAAAAATATAAAAATACCTTGCCCTAGAGCACCCAGGCCTGTATATGAACATTAATAGTTACACATGGTCACTAGTCACTGGTCTGTAAGAGGCTTCTTTGTACTCTTTCTCTCACTCTCTTTTTCTCTGTCTCTGTTTCACTCTCAATTCAAGTCAAGGGGTTTTATTGGCATGGGAAACATATGTTTATATTGCCAAAGCAAGTGAAATGGATAAACAAAAGTGAAATAAACAATAAAAGTGAACAGTAAATATTACACTCACACAAGTTCTAAAAGAATAAAGACATTTCAAATGTTATATTATGTCTATATACAGTGTTGTAACAATTTGTAAATAGAGTACGAAAAGGGAAAATGCATGTATTTAAAATGGTGTTTGTTCTTCACTGGTTGCCCTTTTCTTGTGGCAACAGGTCACACATCTTGCTGCTGTGATGGCACACTGTGGTATTTCACCCAGTAGATATGGTCAACATTCGATTTGTTTTCAAAATCTTTGTGGGTCTGTGTAATCTGAGGGAAATATGTGTCTCGAATATGGTCATACATTTGGCAGGAGGTTAGGAAGTGCAGCTCAGTTTCCACCTCATTTTGTTGGCAGTGTGCACATAGCCTGTCTTCTCTTGAGAGCCAGGTCTGCCTACAGCGGCCTTTCTCAGTAGCAAGGCTATGCTCGCTGAGTCTGTACATGGTCAAAGATTTATCTGTATCCCTCTCTTTCTGGTGGGTCCAGTAGTGTACCATGGTCTATTATTATGTGTGGTTATGACTGATGGTGTCAGATGGCGGCAGACGGTGTCAGGTGGCGGTAGACGGTATTAAATGGTGGCAGATGACGGTAGACAGTATTAAATGGTGTCAGATGGCGGTAGATGGTGTTCAATGGTGTCAGACGGTGGCAGATGGCAGTAGACAGTATTAAATGGTGTCAGATGGCGGTAGATGGTGTTCAATGGTGTCAGACGGTGGCAGATGGCGGTAGACAGTATTAAATGGTGGCAGATGGTGTCAGATGGCGGTAGACGGTATTAAATGGTGGCAGACGGTGTCAGGTGGCGGTAGATGGTGTTAAATGGTGGCAGACGGTGTCAGATGGTGTTAGACGGTGTTACATGGTGTTAGACAGGTCAGACAGTGTCAGATGGTGTTAAATGCTTTGAGATGGTGGTAGAAGTGGCAGACGGTGTTAAATGGTGTCAGATGGTGGTAGACCGTGTCAGATGGTGGTAGAAGTGGCAGACGGTGTTAAATGGTGTCAGATGGTGGTAGACCGTGTCAGATGGTGGTAGAAGTGTCAGACGGTGTTAAATGGTGTCAGATGGTGGTAGACCGTGTCAGATGGTGGTAGAAGTGGCAGACGGTGTTAAATGGTGTCAGATGGTGGTAGACCGTGTCAGATGGTGGTAGACCGTGTCAGATGGTGGTAGACCGTGTCAGATGGTGGTAGACCGTGTCAGATGGTGGTAGAAGTGGCAGACGGTGTTAAATGGTGTCAGATGGTGGTAGACCGTGGTAGAAGTGTCAGACGGTGTCAGATAGTGTCAGACGGTGTCAGATAGTGGTAGAAGTGTCAGACGGTGTCAGATAGTGGTAGAAGTGTCAGATAGTGGTAGAAGTGTCAGACGGTGTCAGATAGTGGTAGAAGTGGAAGACGGTGTCAGATAGTGGTAGAAGTGGAAGACGGTGTCAGATAGTGGTAGAAGTGTCAGATGGTGATAGACCATGTCAGATGGTGGTATATTTTAAACAGGGAGGATTGTGTAAGCATCCGTTCTGTTGGTGAGAACACACACTTTGATACAACCATGTCTTGAGGTTGGAAAATGTGACACAACTGTGTACAACTAATAGGTCTGAAGGTTTCATAAGTACATTTATAGCAGGGCACTGCTCAATCCCCGTTTTTGAAATTATACAGATACACCTACTATAGATCCTAACTGTACCCTACTTCATTTTGAATTATTATTGTGTTTTTGTCTTGTCAGCTAGGCATCCATGCATTATTGTTGAAACTTCTTACTAATGCAGTCAGAGGAGGATTTATTTTTATTTATTTTACCTTTATTTAACCAGGCAAGTCAGTTAAGAACAAATTCTTATTTTCAATGACGGCCTGGGAACAGTGGGTTAACTGCCTGTTCAGGGGCAGAACGACAGATTTATACCTTGTCAGCTCGGGGGTTTGAACTCTCAACCTTCCGATTACTAGCCCAACGCTCTAACCACTAGGCTACCCTGCCGCCCCAGGATGCTTTGACTTTCTGATAAGCAAAAGGAGGTTTGGGCTCATTTTAATGACTCAAACGGAACGGTATCAAACTGGGCCTCCCGAGTGGCACAGCGGTCTACGGCACTGCGTCGAGGCGCTTGAGGCGTCACCTCGATCCCAGGCTGTGACCGGGGAGACCCATGAGGCGGCGCACAATTGGCCCAGGATCGTCGCCAGTTGTAGTGTTTCCTCTAACACATTGGTGGAAACACTGAGCAGTGTGCCAAGCAGTTCGTACGGGAATATCATGAAATTGGGGAGAAATTAAACTGATGAAACATGGAAACCAGATGTTTGACTCTGTTCCATTTGTACCTTTCCAGATATTACAATGAGCCCGTCCTCCAATAGCTCCTCCCACCAGCCTCCACACACACTGAGAGACAGGCAGCAGCAGACTCTAGACTGGGTGTGGTGGATGGATGGAGGATGTGTTGTGTTATTAAGGGCCTGGAGGGTGTAGAAATCAGAGAAGCTATTACAGTATTAATACAATACAACTTTATTAATCCCTGAGGGGTTGACATTAATACAATGCAAATTTATTAATGCCAGAGCGGCTGACATTAATACAATACAACTGTATTAATCCCTGAGGGGCTGACATTAATACAATACAACTTTATTAATGCCAGAGGGGCTGACATTAATACAATACAACTTTATTAATGCCAGAGGGGCTGACAGGGTGCTTCAGACAGCACAAACAGACCGTATAAAAATTAAGGTAAAAGTGCATGGTTCAATCTAAAGAAACTCAAATTCTAACTAAAAGTTGTTAATTAATGGCTAAACTATCTCTAGAACAGTCATCCTTGATGGTCCTGTTAACCAGGCAGATGACCACAGGCCACAAACGAGGCCCTTGCGTCTTTTGGGTGGAACACTTGAGACCGAGCAGGTGGTGTCCAACGGGGAGCAGTTGGAACTGTGGGTTGAGGACCTGCAGTCCCCCAGGATGTCACGGGCCTCTTCTCCTGGGGGGGGGAAATCTTAGATCAGGTGTTTATAAAGGTCTGGAGGCTGTTCCTCCTCTTGACAGAGAGGCACGTGAATCAGAAACGGGGAGCAGTTGGAACTGTGGGTTGAGGACCTGCAGTCCCCCGGGATGTCACGGGCCTCTTCTCCTGGGGGGGAATCTTAGATCAGGTGTTTATAAAGGTCTGGAGGCTGTTCCTCCTCTTGACAGAGAGGCACGTGAATCAGAAACGGGGAGCAGTTGGAACTGTGGGTTGAGGACCTGCAGTCCCCCAGGATGTCACGGGCCTCTTCTCCTGGTCTTGCTGCTCAAAGAATGAAGCCAGAGAGACACCCGGGGAGGGGGGGAGGTATTGATGTGTGGAATGAGTTCAGTTTCCCGAGGAAGTATTATCTCTGGTGGATTTTGTAAAAAAAAAAAAAAAAAAAAAAAAAGGTGAGTTTAGGAAACGCTGAGGAATAAAAAGAGGGGTGACAGTAAACGCCCTTGTATGGTCCTAGTTCCCTAAAGTAGTGTCCGTGGGTCAAAAGTAGTGCACTAAGGAATAGTGGACCAGTTGAGATGAAGCCGAGGTGAAACCCAGCCAGACAGGCTCCTGAGGCTACACTGTATTAGCAGTGGTATTATACACACACACACACACACACAGACACACAGACACACACAGACACACACACACACACACACACACACACACAGACACACACACACACACAGACACACAGACACACACACACACACAGACACACACACACACACACACACACACAGACACACACACACACACACACACACACTCACACACACACACACACACACACACACACACACACACACACACACACACAGCAGGAGAACTGTTGACACAGTGATTGTGCTTGCACGTTTGGGCTTGTATAACGTTTTGTCTGTTGTGTCTGTCTGTGTGTGGGTGTCTGTCTGTGTGTGTGTGTGTGTGTGTGCCCCCAGTTCATGGAGAAGACTGAGTTGTAATGACTGTGTCTGTACCAGATGGAGAGGCCTAAAATAGTCTCCCGTGAAGAGTTGACTGAGTTACAATGACTCCGTGTCTGAACATGTTGCTACCTCTCATTTTTTATGTGTGGCGGTGGAAAGCAAGGCGATGCAGAGTAGAACGCCATGTTGTGTTATGTTCTCTAACACTGATGAATGTGTGACCTACTCCCTGTTAATCTCTCCTAGTGACCCGAGCATGTGTGTGAAAGCGTGTGTGTGTGTTAGCGTGTGTGTGTGTGAAAGCGTGTGTGTGTGTGAAAGCGTGTGTGTGTGAAAGCGTGTGTGTGTGAAAGCGTGTGTGTGTGAAAGCGTGTGTGTGATAGCATGTGTGTGTGTTAGCGTGTGTGTGTTAGCGTGTGTGTGTGTGTGTGTTAGTGTGTGTGTGTGTGTGTGTGTTAGCGTGTGTGTTAGTGTGTGTAATGCTCTAACAGCGTTCTCAGTCTATTCATCTGGTCAGACAACACTGTACTGGGCTATAACTATAACACCCTCCACTCTCCACTATAACACCCTCCACTCTACACTATAACACCCTCCACCCTCCACTCTACACTATAACACCCTCCACTCTCCACTATAACACCCTCCACCCTCCACTCTCCACTATAACACCCTCCACTCTACACTATAACACCCTCCACTCTACACTATAACACCCTCCACTATAACACCCTCCACTCTACACTATAACACCCTCCACTCTACACTATAACACCCTCCACCCTCCACTCTCCACTATAACACCCTCCACTCTCCACTATAACACCCTCCACTCTCCACTATAACACCCTCCACTCTCCACTATAACACCCTCCACTCTCCACTATAACACCCTCCACCCTCCACTATAACACCCTCCACTCTACACTATAACACCCTCCACCCTCCACTCTACACTATAACACCCTCCACCCTCCACTCTACACTATAACACCCTCCACTCTACACTATAACACCCTCCACTCTCCACTATAACACCCTCCACCCTCCACTCTACACTATAACACCCTCCACTCTACACTATAACACCCTCCACTCTACACTATAACACCCTCCACCCTCCACTCTACACTATAACACCCTCCACCCTCCACTCTACACTATAACACCCTCCACTCTACACTATAACACCCTCCACCCTCCACTCTACACTATAACACCCTCCACCCTCCACTCTACACTATAACACCATCCACTCTACACTATAACACCCTCCACCCTACATTATAACACCCTCCACTCTACACTATAACACCATCCACCCTACATTATAACACCCTCCACTCTACACTATAACACCCTCCACTATAACACCCTCCACTATAACTATAACACTCTCCACTCTACACTATAACACCCTCCACCCTCCACTCTACACTATAACACCCTCCACCCTCCACTCTACACTATAACACCCTCCACTCTACACTATAACACCTTCCACTATAACATCCTCCACTATAACTATAACACTCTCCACTCTACACTATAACACCCTCCACTCTACACTATAACACCCTCCACTATACACTATAACACACTCTACACTCTACACTATAACACCCTCCACTCTACACTATAACACCCTCCACTCTACACTATAACACCCTCCACTATACACTATAACACACTCTACACTATAACACCCTCCACTATACACTATAACACACTCTACACTATAACACCCTCCACTCTACACTATAACACCCTCCACTCTACACTATAACACCCTCCACTCTACACTATAACACACTCTACACTCTACACTATAACACCCTCCACTCTACACTATAATACCCTCCACTCTACACTATAACACACTCTACACTATAACACCCTCCACTATACACTATAACACCCTCCACTCTACACTATAACACACTATAACTACACCACCCTCCACTCTACACTATAACACCCTCCACTCTACACTATAACACCCTCCACTATACACTATAACACACTCTACACTCTACACTATAACACCCTCCACTCTACACTATAACACCCTCCACTCTACACTATAACACCCTCCACTATACACTATAACACACTCTACACTATAACACCCTCCACTATACACTATAACACACTCTACACTCTACACTATAACACCCTCCACTCTACACTATAACACCCTCCACTCAACACTATAACACCCTCCACTCTACACTATAACACACTCTACACTCTACACTATAACACCCTCCACTCTACACTATAATACCCTCCACTCTACACTATAACACACTCTACACTATAACACCCTCCACTATACACTATAACACCCTCCACTCTACACTATAACACACTATAACTACACCACCCTCCACTCTACACTATAACACCCTCCACTCTACACTCTACACTATAACACCCTCCACTCTACACTAACACCCTCCACTCTACACTATAACACCCTCCACTCTACACTATAACACCCTCCACTCTACACTATAACACCCTCCACTCTACACTATACCACCCTCCACTCTACACTATATATGTATACCACCCTCCACTCTACACTATAACACTCTACACTATAACACCCTCCACTATAACACCCTCCACTCTACACTATAACACCCTCCACTCTACACTATAACACCCTCCACTCTACACTATAACACCCTCCACTCTACACTCTACACTATAACACCCTCCACTCTATACTATAACACCCTCCACTCTACACTATAACACCCTCCACTCTACACTATAACACCCTCCACTCTACACTATAACGCCCTCCACTCTACACTATACCACCCTCCACTCTACACTATATATGTATACCACCCTCCACTCTACACTATAACACTCTACACTATAACACCCTCCACTCTACACTATAACACCCTCCACTCTACACTATAACACCCTCCACTCTACACTATAATACTCTACACTATAACACCCTCCACTCTACACTATAACACCCTCCACTCTATACTATAACACCCTCCACTCTACACTATAACACCCTCCACTCTACACTATAACACCCTCCACTCTACACTATAACACCCTCCACTCTACACTATAACACCCTCCACTCTACACTATAACACCCTCCACTCTACACTATAACACCCTCCACTCTACACTATAACACCCTCCACTCTACACTATAACACCCTCCACTCTATACTATAACACCCTCCACTCTATACTATAACACCCTCCACTCTACACTATAACACCCTCCATTCTACACTATAACACCCTCCACTCTACACTATAACACCCTCCACTATAACGCCCTCCACTCTACACTATAACGCCCTCCACTCTACACTATAACGCCCTCCACTCTACACTATACCACCCTCCACTCTACACTATATATATACCACCCTCCACTCTACACTATAACACTCTACACTATAACACCCTCCACTCTACACTATAACACCCTCCACTCTACACTATAACACCCTCCACTCTACACTATAACACCATCCACTCTACACTATAACGCCCTCCACTCTACACTATACCACCCTCCACTCTACACTATATATATACCACCCTCCACTCTACACTATATATATACCACCCTCCACTCTACACTATAACACCCTCCACTCTACACTATAACACCCTCCACTCTACACTATAACACCCTCCACTCTATACTATAACACCCTCCACTCTACACTATAACACCCTCCACTCTACACTATAACACCCTCCACTCTACACTATAACACCCTCCACTCTACACTATATATATACCACCCTCCACTCTACACCATAACACTCTACACTATAACACTCTACACTATAACACCCTGCACTCTACACTATAACACCCTCTACACTATAACACCCTCCACTCCTATACTATAACTATAACACCCTCCACTCTACACTATAACACCATCCACTCTACACTATAACACCATCCACTCTACACTATAACACCATCCACTCTAAACTCTACACTATAACACCCTCCACTATACCACCCTCCACTCTACACTATAACACTCTATACTATAACACCCACCACTATAACACCCTCCACTCTATACTAGAACTATAACACCCTCCACTCTACACTATAACGCCCTCCACTCTACACGATAACGCCCTCCACTCTACACTATACCACCCTCCACTCTACACTATAACACCCTCCACTCTACACTATAACACCCTCCACTCTACACTATATATATACCACCCTCCACTCTACACTATAACACTCTACACTATACCACCCTCCACTCTACACTATATATATACCACCCTCCACTCTACACTATATATATACCACCCTCCACTCTACACTATAACACCCTACACTCTACACTATAATACCCTCCACTCTACACTATAACACCCTCCACTCTACACTATAACACCCTCCACTCTACACTATAACTATAACACCATCCACTCTACACTATAACACCATCCACTCTACACTATAACACCCTCCACTCTAACACCCTCCACTCTACACTATAACACTCTACACTATAACACCCTCCACTATAACACCCTCCACTCTACACTATAACACCCTCCACTCTACACTATAACACCCTCCACTCTACACTATAACACCATCCACTCTACACTATAACTATAACACCCTCCACTCTACACTATAACACCCTCCACTCTACACTATAGCACCCTCCACTCTACACTATAACACCCTCCACTCTACACTATAACTATAACACCCTCCACTCTACACTATAACACCCTCCACTCTACACTATAACACCCTCCACTCTACACTATAACACCCTCCACTCTACACTATAACACCCTCCAATCTACACTATAACACCCTCCACTCTACACTATAACACCCTCCACTATAACACCCTCCACTCTACACTATAACACCCTCCACTATAACACCCTCCACTCTACACTATAACACCCTCCCTCCACTCTACACTATGAAATGTGATTGATTGCCAGGCGAGAGAGAAGTGAGATATTACAGTTTGTTAAAGGTAAATGTGAGTCTCTTTTTGTTTGGAGAAATGCAGCTGCAGAAAGCGGAAAACACACACATGATTTATTTTAAAAGGACACAGGTTTGAGGAAGTCCATGTCTCTCTCTCTCTCTCTCTATCAGTTAATTTGCATAATTTCCATTCAGTATTAGCGGTTGATGTTTGTACCGTTGCCTTATTTGGTGCTGCTGGCTCGTTCATTGAGTATCGTCATGTCAACACAACATACCAGGATACTGCATGCAGAGACACCAGATTATACCTCAAGATTACCTACAGATTATACCTCAAGATTACCACAGATTATACCTCAAGATTACCTACAGATTATACCTAAATATTACCTACAGATTATACCTACAGATTATACAGTAGGCTATATGCACCAATGCTATATAATACAGGTATTACATTATAATTTAAGTATTTCATTTTTATAGAGTTAGTGATCTGATCTCGTGTGTGTGTGTGTGTGTGTGTGTGTGTGCGCAAAAAGGGATACACAGCTGCAGATAGCAGGCAGGAGGAAGCAGAGGCTCCTGGGTAATTATCCCACACACTTCCTGTCCCCTGGTTTCTGTCTCAGCGGCAGTTATATTGACATTTTAGTCATTTAGCAGACGCTCTACCCAGAGCCACTTGCAGGAGCATTCGGAAAGTATTCAGACCTTTTGCTGTGAGACTCAAAATTGAGCTCCTGTGCTTCCTGTACCCATTGATCGTCCTTGAGATGTTTCTACAAATTGATTGGGAGTCCACCTGTGGTAAATTCAATTGATTGGACATGATTTGGAAAGGCACACACCTGTCTATATAAGGTCAAACAGTTGACAGTGCATGTCAGAGCAAAAACCGAGCCATGAGGTCGAAGGAATTATCTATAGAGCTCAGAGACAGGATTGTGTCGAGGCACAGATCTGGGGAAGGGTACTAAAATATTTCTACAGCATTGAAGGTCCTCAAGAAAACAGTGGCCTCCATCATTCTTAAATGGAAGAAGTTTGGAACCACCAAGACTCTTCCTAGAGCTGGCCGCCCGGCCAAACTGAGCAATCGGGGAGAAGGGCCTTGTTTAGGGAGGTGACCAAGAACCTGATGGTCACTCTGACAGAACTCCAGAGTTCCTCTGTGGAGATGGGAGAACCTTCCAGAAGGACAACCATCTCTGCAGCACTCCACCAATCAGGCCTTTATGGTAGAGTGGCCAGACGGAAGCCACTCCTCAATAAAAGGCACATGACAGCCTGCTTGGAGTTTGCCAAAAGGCACCTAAAGAC